>NW_027045347.1:0-192000 GCF_963576615.1 Watersipora subatra | reverse complement strand
TTGATCACGCTTGCCAGAAGGGTTTTGACGCGGAAATGCAGCAGCAATGTTATATATACTGTTACACACTACACGTACGTAGTACATAGTACATAGTACATAGTACATAGTATATATATATAACGCATACGTAGTACATGTTCATGTACATGAACATGTACATGTACATGTACATGTAGATGAAGATAGCGCGAAGATCGCGATGAAGATAGCAAGATGTAAAAATAAATAAAAAGTCTACAGCACCCGGTATTCCCAGGCGGTCACCCATCCAAGTACTAACCGGGCTCGACGTTGCTTAGCTTCAGTGATCGGACGAGAACTGGCGTTTTCAACGTGATATGGCCGTAGACACTGATGCGCTCTTCGAGACACGCTATTAACGCAGAGTTATAATAATGCTCACCAAGCCGTGACTATATTGTCCAATGGGCGTTCGCTGATTATTGCCACGTTTCTCATTAGCGTCTGTTGAAGCTTACTAAATGTCTACGGCCATATCACGTTGAAAACGCCAGTTCTCGTCCGATCACTGAAGCTAAGCAACGTCGAGCCCGGTTAGTACTTGGATGGGTGACCGCCTGGGAATACCGGGTGCTGTAGACCTTTAGTTTTTATCAAAATTATACTAATTTAGAATTTTCAAGCTTCTTTAATTCACTCTATCTCTTGATATAGAATAAAAAATCATTTCCGCTTGAAAGTCTTTTAATTCGCTCTATCTCTTGATGTAAAATAAAAAATCATTTCCGCTTGAAAGTCTTTTAATTCGCTCTATCTCTTGATGTAAAATAAAAAATCATTTCCATTTAAAAGTCTTTTAATTCGCTCTATCTCTTGATTTAAAACAAAAAATCATTTCCATTTAAAAGTCTTTTAATTCGCTCTATCTTTTGATATAAAATAAAAAATCATTTCCATTTAAAAGTCTTTTAATTCGCTCTATCTTTTGATATAAAATAAAAAATCATTTCCATTTAAAAGTCTTTTAATTCGCTCTATCTTTTGATATAAAATAAAAAATCATTTCCATTCAAAGGTTTTAGCCGAAACTGGATAATATGAATATTATTAGTACTTGATGCTATCCGGCTAGCTTCAATCTCCTCATCTTCACCAGCCATGCGCCGCTGCTACCCGTGCATTTTAAAGAGGATATAATTTCGATTCGTTTTCATTTTGCGCGGCGTAATAGCTCAAGAAACTCGCGTTAAGATTTTCTTTTAATTGCGCAACTCGTATGTCGGCGTTACGAGTTTACCTAAAAGCTAAAATAAATAACTAAACGAAACTCGACTCGGCCTTTCGCCGCAAAATACGCATTCTCGTAATGTAAACTCGAGCGATCGTCTTCGATCGTGATGAAACAAAACCGTACTCGCGGATGCGTAAAAGTCTAAAAGGTAAATTGTGTCAAAAAGTTTCGAAACGATTTACAAACCGGAACGTGGAATCTACGTTACGACGGCAACTAAGTTCGGTGATGAGCGCGGGCCAGCGCGTAGCTAAGGTTGCTCCATCAGTTTTTATCTTTGCGGAACTATCTCTAGCGAAAAGCCTACTTTCGCGTAAGGTCATTTCCACGCGATTATAATTATTTAAAAGGAAAATATTTACCGTAGTTTTCAAAATGCTGACGAAATAATCTAAAGCGCGTGAAGCGGCGGTAACGAGCCTGCAACCTTCGTACGAATCGGCGAGATCTTGAACGCTATGCGTTTAGCCAATGAGTGAACGAGTCGAATATTATCGAGCGCGAACAACCACGCCATCGAAGTATGAGAGTACACACGACTCCTAATTTGCACAATATCAACGATTCGTTTGAGCCGGGAATATTCGTTACGCAATGGCAAAGTTTTAAGCTATACGTTCGAAGTAACTCGATAGCTTTTCATAGCTAATGAGCGAGCTGGACGAATAACCGGCAGCGCGATTGACCGCTCTTTCAAATATTGAGAGAGCGAACGAATCCTAATTTACATGGTACGCATGAATGTTTCGTTGCAGCGCGATTAACCGCTCTTTCAGATGTTGAGAGAGCAAACGAATCCTAATTTACACGTGTATATAGTAGACGTACTACGATTGTTTCGTTAGGAGTTGAAGCTACTCGCGCGGCGGTCGAACGCGAGCGTACTCGTTTGGAGGCTATTACACCATTTCTAAAGCATCGCTTTATTTGGTTCGACGTGAACATCTTTTTAACACACCTGTTCGCGTAAGTAAAAGCTTTCTATGTAGGGCTGTTTTCTTTCGAACTCGTAGATGAGAAGAACAAGCCAAAGAACGGCGCTTTCTACTCACCTGTCTTTACACGCGTAGACATTAGATAGCCGGTAAACTAATAAGATCTACGATAGCGCGTCACTTTATGTCGAGAAAAAGTAACAAACTTCCTTTAAAAGAGATTTCTTCGGATTAAAAGTGAGAATATGTTATTTTTATGTTGAGATCGGACGCTGCAACAGTTTTCGTTATACACGAGTAGAGTACATCCTTCGACTACAAAAAGTGTCGCGCTTTAATTGATCACGCTTGCCAGAAGGGTTTTGACGCGGAAATGCAGCAGCAAAGTTATATATACTGTTACACACTACACGTACGTAGTACATAGTACATAGTACATAGTACATAGTATATGTATATATATATAACGCATACGTAGTACATGTTCATGTACATGAACATGTACATGTACATGTACATGTAGATGAAGATAGCGCGAAGATCGCGATGAAGATAGCAAGATGTAAAAATAAATAAAAAGTCTACAGCACCCGGTATTCCCAGGCGGTCACCCATCCAAGTACTAACCGGGCTCGACGTTGCTTAGCTTCAGTGATCGGACGAGAACTGGCGTTTTCAACGTGATATGGCCGTAGACACTGATGCGCTCTTCGAGACACGCTATTAACGCAGAGTTATAATAATGCTCACCAAGCCGTGACTATATTGTCCAATGGGCGTTCGCTGATTATTGCCACGTTTCTCATTAGCGTCTGTTGAAGCTTACTAAATGTCTACGGCCATATCACGTTGAAAACGCCAGTTCTCGTCCGATCACTGAAGCTAAGCAACGTCGAGCCCGGTTAGTACTTGGATGGGTGACCGCCTGGGAATACCGGGTGCTGTAGACCTTTAGTTTTTATCAAAATTATACTAATTTAGAATTTTCAAGCTTCTTTAATTCACTCTATCTCTTGATATAGAATAAAAAATCATTTCCGCTTGAAAGTCTTTTAATTCGCTCTATCTCTTGATGTAAAATAAAAAATCATTTCCGCTTGAAAGTCTTTTAATTCGCTCTATCTCTTGATGTAAAATAAAAAATCATTTCCATTTAAAAGTCTTTTAATTCGCTCTATCTCTTGATTTAAAACAAAAAATCATTTCCATTTAAAAGTCTTTTAATTCGCTCTATCTTTTGATATAAAATAAAAAATCATTTCCATTTAAAAGTCTTTTAATTCGCTCTATCTTTTGATATAAAATAAAAAATCATTTCCATTTAAAAGTCTTTTAATTCGCTCTATCTTTTGATATAAAATAAAAAATCATTTCCATTCAAAGGTTTTAGCCGAAACTGGATAATATGAATATTATTAGTACTTGATGCTATCCGGCTAGCTTCAATCTCCTCATCTTCACCAGCCATGCGCCGCTGCTACCCGTGCATTTTAAAGAGGATATAATTTCGATTCGTTTTCATTTTGCGCGGCGTAATAGCTCAAGAAACTCGCGTTAAGATTTTCTTTTAATTGCGCAACTCGTATGTCGGCGTTACGAGTTTACCTAAAAGCTAAAATAAATAACTAAACGAAACTCGACTCGGCCTTTCGCCGCAAAATACGCATTCTCGTAATGTAAACTCGAGCGATCGTCTTCGATCGTGATGAAACAAAACCGTACTCGCGGATGCGTAAAAGTCTAAAAGGTAAATTGTGTCAAAAAGTTTCGAAACGATTTACAAACCGGAACGTGGAATCTACGTTACGACGGCAACTAAGTTCGGTGATGAGCGCGGGCCAGCGCGTAGCTAAGGTTGCTCCATCAGTTTTTATCTTTGCGGAACTATCTCTAGCGAAAAGCCTACTTTCGCGTAAGGTCATTTCCACGCAATTATAATTATTTAAAAGGAAAATATTTACCGTAGTTTTCAAAATGCTGACGAAATAATCTAAAGCGCGTGAAGCGGCGGTAACGAGCCTGCAACCTTCGTACGAATCGGCGAGATCTTGAGCGCTATGCGTTTAGCCAATGAGTGAACGAGTCGAATATTATCGAGCGCGAACAACCACGCCATCGAAGTATGAGAGTACACACGACTCCTAATTTGCACAATATCAACGATTCGTTTGAGCCGGGAATATTCGTTACGCAATGGCAAAGTTTTAAGCTATACGTTCGAAGTAACTCGATAGCTTTTCATAGCTAATGAGCGAGCTGGACGAATAACCGGCAGCGCGATTGACCGCTCTTTCAAATATTGAGAGAGCGAACGAATCCTAATTTACATGGTACGCATGAATGTTTCGTTGCAGCGCGATTAACCGCTCTTTCAGATGTTGAGAGAGCAAACGAATCCTAATTTACACGTGTATATAGTAGACGTACTACGATTGTTTCGTTAGGAGTTGAAGCTACTCGCGCGGCGGTCGAACGCGAGCGTACTCGTTTGGAGGCTATTACACCATTTCTAAAGCATCGCTTTATTTGGTTCGACGTGAACATCTTTTTAACACACCTGTTCGCGTAAGTAAAAGCTTTCTATGTAGGGCTGTTTTCTTTCGAACTCGTAGATGAGAAGAACAAGCCAAAGAACGGCGCTTTCTACTCACCTGTCTTTACACGCGTAGACATTAGATAGCCGGTAAACTAATAAGATCTACGATAGCGCGTCACTTTATGTCGAGAAAAAGTAACAAACTTCCTTTAAAAGAGATTTCTTCGGATTAAAAGTGAGAATATGTTATTTTTATGTTGAGATCGGACGCTGCAACAGTTTTCGTTATACACGAGTAGAGTACATCCTTCGACTACAAAAAGTGTCGCGCTTTAATTGATCACGCTTGCCAGAAGGGTTTTGACGCGGAAATGCAGCAGCAAAGTTATATATACTGTTACACACTACACGTACGTAGTACATAGTACATAGTACATAGTACATAGTATATGTATATATATATAACGCATACGTAGTACATGTTCATGTACATGAACATGTACATGTACATGTACATGTAGATGAAGATAGCGCGAAGATCGCGATGAAGATAGCAAGATGTAAAAATAAATAAAAAGTCTACAGCACCCGGTATTCCCAGGCGGTCACCCATCCAAGTACTAACCGGGCTCGACGTTGCTTAGCTTCAGTGATCGGACGAGAACTGGCGTTTTCAACGTGATATGGCCGTAGACACTGATGCGCTCTTCGAGACACGCTATTAACGCAGAGTTATAATAATGCTCACCAAGCCGTGACTATATTGTCCAATGGGCGTTCGCTGATTATTGCCACGTTTCTCATTAGCGTCTGTTGAAGCTTACTAAATGTCTACGGCCATATCACGTTGAAAACGCCAGTTCTCGTCCGATCACTGAAGCTAAGCAACGTCGAGCCCGGTTAGTACTTGGATGGGTGACCGCCTGGGAATACCGGGTGCTGTAGACCTTTAGTTTTTATCAAAATTATACTAATTTAGAATTTTCAAGCTTCTTTAATTCACTCTATCTCTTGATATAGAATAAAAAATCATTTCCGCTTGAAAGTCTTTTAATTCGCTCTATCTCTTGATGTAAAATAAAAAATCATTTCCGCTTGAAAGTCTTTTAATTCGCTCTATCTCTTGATGTAAAATAAAAAATCATTTCCATTTAAAAGTCTTTTAATTCGCTCTATCTCTTGATTTAAAACAAAAAATCATTTCCATTTAAAAGTCTTTTAATTCGCTCTATCTTTTGATATAAAATAAAAAATCATTTCCATTTAAAAGTCTTTTAATTCGCTCTATCTTTTGATATAAAATAAAAAATCATTTCCATTTAAAAGTCTTTTAATTCGCTCTATCTTTTGATATAAAATAAAAAATCATTTCCATTCAAAGGTTTTAGCCGAAACTGGATAATATGAATATTATTAGTACTTGATGCTATCCGGCTAGCTTCAATCTCCTCATCTTCACCAGCCATGCGCCGCTGCTACCCGTGCATTTTAAAGAGGATATAATTTCGATTCGTTTTCATTTTGCGCGGCGTAATAGCTCAAGAAACTCGCGTTAAGATTTTCTTTTAATTGCGCAACTCGTATGTCGGCGTTACGAGTTTACCTAAAAGCTAAAATAAATAACTAAACGAAACTCGACTCGGCCTTTCGCCGCAAAATACGCATTCTCGTAATGTAAACTCGAGCGATCGTCTTCGATCGTGATGAAACAAAACCGTACTCGCGGATGCGTAAAAGTCTAAAAGGTAAATTGTGTCAAAAAGTTTCGAAACGATTTACAAACCGGAACGTGGAATCTACGTTACGACGGCAACTAAGTTCGGTGATGAGCGCGGGCCAGCGCGTAGCTAAGGTTGCTCCATCAGTTTTTATCTTTGCGGAACTATCTCTAGCGAAAAGCCTACTTTCGCGTAAGGTCATTTCCACGCAATTATAATTATTTAAAAGGAAAATATTTACCGTAGTTTTCAAAATGCTGACGAAATAATCTAAAGCGCGTGAAGCGGCGGTAACGAGCCTGCAACCTTCGTACGAATCGGCGAGATCTTGAACGCTATGCGTTTAGCCAATGAGTGAACGAGTCGAATATTATCGAGCGCGAACAACCACGCCATCGAAGTATGAGAGTACACACGACTCCTAATTTGCACAATATCAACGATTCGTTTGAGCCGGGAATATTCGTTACGCAATGGCAAAGTTTTAAGCTATACGTTCGAAGTAACTCGATAGCTTTTCATAGCTAATGAGCGAGCTGGACGAATAACCGGCAGCGCGATTGACCGCTCTTTCAAATATTGAGAGAGCGAACGAATCCTAGTTTACATGGTACGCATGAATGTTTCGTTGCAGCGCGATTAACCGCTCTTTCAGATGTTAAGAGAGCAAACGAATCCTAATTTACACGTGTATATAGTAGACGTACTACGATTGTTTCGTTAGGAGTTGAAGCTACTCGCGCGGCGGTCGAACGCGAGCGTACTCGTTTGGAGGCTATTACACCATTTCTAAAGCATCGCTTTATTTGGTTCGACGTGAACATCTTTTTAACACACCTGTTCGCGTAAGTAAAAGCTTTCTATGTAGGGCTGTTTTCTTTCGAACTCGTAGATGAGAAGAACAAGCCAAAGAACGGCGCTTTCTACTCACCTGTCTTTACACGCGTAGACATTAGATAGCCGGTAAACTAATAAGATCTACGATAGCGCGTCACTTTATGTCGAGAAAAAGTAACAAACTTCCTTTAAAAGAGATTTCTTCGGATTAAAAGTGAGAATATGTTATTTTTATGTTGAGATCGGACGCTGCAACAGTTTTCGTTATACACGAGTAGAGTACATCCTTCGACTACAAAAAGTGTCGCGCTTTAATTGATCACGCTTGCCAGAAGGGTTTTGACGCGGAAATGCAGCAGCAAAGTTATATATACTGTTACACACTACACGTACGTAGTACATAGTACATAGTACATAGTATATGTATATATATATAACGCATACGTAGTACATGTTCATGTACATGAACATGTACATGTACATGTACATGTAGATGAAGATAGCGCGAAGATCGCGATGAAGATAGCAAGATGTAAAAATAAATAAAAAGTCTACAGCACCCGGTATTCCCAGGCGGTCACCCATCCAAGTACTAACCGGGCTCGACGTTGCTTAGCTTCAGTGATCGGACGAGAACTGGCGTTTTCAACGTGATATGGCCGTAGACACTGATGCGCTCTTCGAGACACGCTATTAACGCAGAGTTATAATAATGCTCACCAAGCCGTGACTATATTGTCCAATGGGCGTTCGCTGATTATTGCCACGTTTCTCATTAGCGTCTGTTGAAGCTTACTAAATGTCTACGGCCATATCACGTTGAAAACGCCAGTTCTCGTCCGATCACTGAAGCTAAGCAACGTCGAGCCCGGTTAGTACTTGGATGGGTGACCGCCTGGGAATACCGGGTGCTGTAGACCTTTAGTTTTTATCAAAATTATACTAATTTAGAATTTTCAAGCTTCTTTAATTCACTCTATCTCTTGATATAGAATAAAAAATCATTTCCGCTTGAAAGTCTTTTAATTCGCTCTATCTCTTGATGTAAAATAAAAAATCATTTCCATTTAAAAGTCTTTTAATTCGCTCTATCTCTTGATTTAAAACAAAAAATCATTTCCATTTAAAAGTCTTTTAATTCGCTCTATCTTTTGATATAAAATAAAAAATCATTTCCATTTAAAAGTCTTTTAATTCGCTCTATCTTTTGATATAAAATAAAAAATCATTTCCATTTAAAAGTCTTTTAATTCGCTCTATCTTTTGATATAAAATAAAAAATCATTTCCATTCAAAGGTTTTAGCCGAAACTGGATAATATGAATATTATTAGTACTTGATGCTATCCGGCTAGCTTCAATCTCCTCATCTTCACCAGCCATGCGCCGCTGCTACCCGTGCATTTTAAAGAGGATATAATTTCGATTCGTTTTCATTTTGCGCGGCGTAATAGCTCAAGAAACTCGCGTTAAGATTTTCTTTTAATTGCGCAACTCGTATGTCGGCGTTACGAGTTTACCTAAAAGCTAAAATAAATAACTAAACGAAACTCGACTTGGCCTTTCGCCGCAAAATACGCATTCTCGTAATGTAAACTCGAGCGATCGTCTTCGATCGTGATGAAACAAAACCGTACTCGCGGATGCGTAAAAGTCTAAAAGGTAAATTGTGTCAAAAAGTTTCGAAACGATTTACAAACCGGAACGTGGAATCTACGTTACGACGGCAACTAAGTTCGGTGATGAGCGCGGGCCAGCGCGTAGCTAAGGTTGCTCCATCAGTTTTTATCTTTGCGGAACTATCTCTAGCGAAAAGCCTACTTTCGCGTAAGGTCATTTCCACGCAATTATAATTATTTAAAAGGAAAATATTTACCGTAGTTTTCAAAATGCTGACGAAATAATCTAAAGCGCGTGAAGCGGCGGTAACGAGCCTGCAACCTTCGTACGAATCGGCGAGATCTTGAACGCTATGCGTTTAGCCAATGAGTGAACGAGTCGAATATTATCGAGCGCGAACAACCACGCCATCGAAGTATGAGAGTACACACGACTCCTAATTTGCACAATATCAACGATTCGTTTGAGCCGGGAATATTCGTTACGCAATGGCAAAGTTTTAAGCTATACGTTCGAAGTAACTCGATAGCTTTTCATAGCTAATGAGCGAGCTGGACGAATAACCGGCAGCGCGATTGACCGCTCTTTCAAATATTGAGAGAGCGAACGAATCCTAGTTTACATGGTACGCATGAATGTTTCGTTGCAGCGCGATTAACCGCTCTTTCAGATGTTAAGAGAGCAAACGAATCCTAATTTACACGTGTATATAGTAGACGTACTACGATTGTTTCGTTAGGAGTTGAAGCTACTCGCGCGGCGGTCGAACGCGAGCGTACTCGTTTGGAGGCTATTACACCATTTCTAAAGCATCGCTTTATTTGGTTCGACGTGAACATCTTTTTAACACACCTGTTCGCGTAAGTAAAAGCTTTCTATGTAGGGCTGTTTTCTTTCGAACTCGTAGATGAGAAGAACAAGCCAAAGAACGGCGCTTTCTACTCACCTGTCTTTACACGCGTAGACATTAGATAGCCGGTAAACTAATAAGATCTACGATAGCGCGTCACTTTATGTCGAGAAAAAGTAACAAACTTCCTTTAAAAGAGATTTCTTCGGATTAAAAGTGAGAATATGTTATTTTTATGTTGAGATCGGACGCTGCAACAGTTTTCGTTATACACGAGTAGAGTACATCCTTCGACTACAAAAAGTGTCGCGCTTTAATTGATCACGCTTGCCAGAAGGGTTTTGACGCGGAAATGCAGCAGCAAAGTTATATATACTGTTACACACTACACGTACGTAGTACATAGTACATAGTACATAGTACATAGTATATGTATATATATATAACGCATACGTAGTACATGTTCATGTACATGAACATGTACATGTACATGTACATGTAGATGAAGATAGCGCGAAGATCGCGATGAAGATAGCAAGATGTAAAAATAAATAAAAAGTCTACAGCACCCGGTATTCCCAGGCGGTCACCCATCCAAGTACTAACCGGGCTCGACGTTGCTTAGCTTCAGTGATCGGACGAGAACTGGCGTTTTCAACGTGATATGGCCGTAGACACTGATGCGCTCTTCGAGACACGCTATTAACGCAGAGTTATAATAATGCTCACCAAGCCGTGACTATATTGTCCAATGGGCGTTCGCTGATTATTGCCACGTTTCTCATTAGCGTCTGTTGAAGCTTACTAAATGTCTACGGCCATATCACGTTGAAAACGCCAGTTCTCGTCCGATCACTGAAGCTAAGCAACGTCGAGCCCGGTTAGTACTTGGATGGGTGACCGCCTGGGAATACCGGGTGCTGTAGACCTTTAGTTTTTATCAAAATTATACTAATTTAGAATTTTCAAGCTTCTTTAATTCACTCTATCTCTTGATATAGAATAAAAAATCATTTCCGCTTGAAAGTCTTTTAATTCGCTCTATCTCTTGATGTAAAATAAAAAATCATTTCCGCTTGAAAGTCTTTTAATTCGCTCTATCTCTTGATGTAAAATAAAAAATCATTTCCATTTAAAAGTCTTTTAATTCGCTCTATCTCTTGATTTAAAACAAAAAATCATTTCCATTTAAAAGTCTTTTAATTCGCTCTATCTTTTGATATAAAATAAAAAATCATTTCCATTTAAAAGTCTTTTAATTCGCTCTATCTTTTGATATAAAATAAAAAATCATTTCCATTCAAAGGTTTTAGCCGAAACTGGATAATATGAATATTATTAGTACTTGATGCTATCCGGCTAGCTTCAATCTCCTCATCTTCACCAGCCATGCGCCGCTGCTACCCGTGCATTTTAAAGAGGATATAATTTCGATTCGTTTTCATTTTGCGCGGCGTAATAGCTCAAGAAACTCGCGTTAAGATTTTCTTTTAATTGCGCAACTCGTATGTCGGCGTTACGAGTTTACCTAAAAGCTAAAATAAATAACTAAACGAAACTCGACTCGGCCTTTCGCCGCAAAATACGCATTCTCGTAATGTAAACTCGAGCGATCGTCTTCGATCGTGATGAAACAAAACCGTACTCGCGGATGCGTAAAAGTCTAAAAGGTAAATTGTGTCAAAAAGTTTCGAAACGATTTACAAACCGGAACGTGGAATCTACGTTACGACGGCAACTAAGTTCGGTGATGAGCGCGGGCCAGCGCGTAGCTAAGGTTGCTCCATCAGTTTTTATCTTTGCGGAACTATCTCTAGCGAAAAGCCTACTTTCGCGTAAGGTCATTTCCACGCAATTATAATTATTTAAAAGGAAAATATTTACCGTAGTTTTCAAAATGCTGACGAAATAATCTAAAGCGCGTGAAGCGGCGGTAACGAGCCTGCAACCTTCGTACGAATCGGCGAGATCTTGAACGCTATGCGTTTAGCCAATGAGTGAACGAGTCGAATATTATCGAGCGCGAACAACCACGCCATCGAAGTATGAGAGTACACACGACTCCTAATTTGCACAATATCAACGATTCGTTTGAGCCGGGAATATTCGTTACGCAATGGCAAAGTTTTAAGCTATACGTTCGAAGTAACTCGATAGCTTTTCATAGCTAATGAGCGAGCTGGACGAATAACCGGCAGCGCGATTGACCGCTCTTTCAAATATTGAGAGAGCGAACGAATCCTAATTTACATGGTACGCATGAATGTTTCGTTGCAGCGCGATTAACCGCTCTTTCAGATGTTGAGAGAGCAAACGAATCCTAATTTACACGTGTATATAGTAGACGTACTACGATTGTTTCGTTAGGAGTTGAAGCTACTCGCGCGGCGGTCGAACGCGAGCGTACTCGTTTGGAGGCTATTACACCATTTCTAAAGCATCGCTTTATTTGGTTCGACGTGAACATCTTTTTAACACACCTGTTCGCGTAAGTAAAAGCTTTCTATGTAGGGCTGTTTTCTTTCGAACTCGTAGATGAGAAGAACAAGCCAAAGAACGGCGCTTTCTACTCACCTGTCTTTACACGCGTAGACATTAGATAGCCGGTAAACTAATAAGATCTACGATAGCGCGTCACTTTATGTCGAGAAAAAGTAACAAACTTCCTTTAAAAGAGATTTCTTCGGATTAAAAGTGAGAATATGTTATTTTTATGTTGAGATCGGACGCTGCAACAGTTTTCGTTATACACGAGTAGAGTACATCCTTCGACTACAAAAAGTGTCGCGCTTTAATTGATCACGCTTGCCAGAAGGGTTTTGACGCGGAAATGCAGCAGCAAAGTTATATATACTGTTACACACTACACGTACGTAGTACATAGTACATAGTACATAGTACATAGTACATAGTATATGTATATATATATAACGCATACGTAGTACATGTTCATGTACATGAACATGTACATGTACATGTACATGTAGATGAAGATAGCGCGAAGATCGCGATGAAGATAGCAAGATGTAAAAATAAATAAAAAGTCTACAGCACCCGGTATTCCCAGGCGGTCACCCATCCAAGTACTAACCGGGCTCGACGTTGCTTAGCTTCAGTGATCGGACGAGAACTGGCGTTTTCAACGTGATATGGCCGTAGACACTGATGCGCTCTTCGAGACACGCTATTAACGCAGAGTTATAATAATGCTCACCAAGCCGTGACTATATTGTCCAATGGGCGTTCGCTGATTATTGCCACGTTTCTCATTAGCGTCTGTTGAAGCTTACTAAATGTCTACGGCCATATCACGTTGAAAACGCCAGTTCTCGTCCGATCACTGAAGCTAAGCAACGTCGAGCCCGGTTAGTACTTGGATGGGTGACCGCCTGGGAATACCGGGTGCTGTAGACCTTTAGTTTTTATCAAAATTATACTAATTTAGAATTTTCAAGCTTCTTTAATTCACTCTATCTCTTGATATAGAATAAAAAATCATTTCCGCTTGAAAGTCTTTTAATTCGCTCTATCTCTTGATGTAAAATAAAAAATCATTTCCGCTTGAAAGTCTTTTAATTCGCTCTATCTCTTGATGTAAAATAAAAAATCATTTCCATTTAAAAGTCTTTTAATTCGCTCTATCTCTTGATTTAAAACAAAAAATCATTTCCATTTAAAAGTCTTTTAATTCGCTCTATCTTTTGATATAAAATAAAAAATCATTTCCATTTAAAAGTCTTTTAATTCGCTCTATCTTTTGATATAAAATAAAAAATCATTTCCATTTAAAAGTCTTTTAATTCGCTCTATCTTTTGATATAAAATAAAAAATCATTTCCATTCAAAGGTTTTAGCCGAAACTGGATAATATGAATATTATTAGTACTTGATGCTATCCGGCTAGCTTCAATCTCCTCATCTTCACCAGCCATGCGCCGCTGCTACCCGTGCATTTTAAAGAGGATATAATTTCGATTCGTTTTCATTTTGCGCGGCGTAATAGCTCAAGAAACTCGCGTTAAGATTTTCTTTTAATTGCGCAACTCGTATGTCGGCGTTACGAGTTTACCTAAAAGCTAAAATAAATAACTAAACGAAACTCGACTCGGCCTTTCGCCGCAAAATACGCATTCTCGTAATGTAAACTCGAGCGATCGTCTTCGATCGTGATGAAACAAAACCGTACTCGCGGATGCGTAAAAGTCTAAAAGGTAAATTGTGTCAAAAAGTTTCGAAACGATTTACAAACCGGAACGTGGAATCTACGTTACGACGGCAACTAAGTTCGGTGATGAGCGCGGGCCAGCGCGTAGCTAAGGTTGCTCCATCAGTTTTTATCTTTGCGGAACTATCTCTAGCGAAAAGCCTACTTTCGCGTAAGGTCATTTCCACGCAATTATAATTATTTAAAAGGAAAATATTTACCGTAGTTTTCAAAATGCTGACGAAATAATCTAAAGCGCGTGAAGCGGCGGTAACGAGCCTGCAACCTTCGTACGAATCGGCGAGATCTTGAGCGCTATGCGTTTAGCCAATGAGTGAACGAGTCGAATATTATCGAGCGCGAACAACCACGCCATCGAAGTATGAGAGTACACACGACTCCTAATTTGCACAATATCAACGATTCGTTTGAGCCGGGAATATTCGTTACGCAATGGCAAAGTTTTAAGCTATGCGTTCGAAGTAACTCGATAGCTTTTCATAGCTAATGAGCGAGCTGGACGAATAACCGGCAGCGCGATTGACCGCTCTTTCAAATATTGAGAGAGCGAACGAATCCTAGTTTACATGGTACGCATGAATGTTTCGTTGCAGCGCGATTAACCGCTCTTTCAGATGTTAAGAGAGCAAACGAATCCTAATTTACACGTGTATATAGTAGACGTACTACGATTGTTTCGTTAGGAGTTGAAGCTACTCGCGCGGCGGTCGAACGCGAGCGTACTCGTTTGGAGGCTATTACACCATTTCTAAAGCATCGCTTTATTTGGTTCGACGTGAACATCTTTTTAACACACCTGTTCGCGTAAGTAAAAGCTTTCTATGTAGGGCTGTTTTCTTTCGAACTCGTAGATGAGAAGAACAAGCCAAAGAACGGCGCTTTCTACTCACCTGTCTTTACACGCGTAGACATTAGATAGCCGGTAAACTAATAAGATCTACGATAGCGCGTCACTTTATGTCGAGAAAAAGTAACAAACTTCCTTTAAAAGAGATTTCTTCGGATTAAAAGTGAGAATATGTTATTTTTATGTTGAGATCGGACGCTGCAACAGTTTTCGTTATACACGAGTAGAGTACATCCTTCGACTACAAAAAGTGTCGCGCTTTAATTGATCACGCTTGCCAGAAGGGTTTTGACGCGGAAATGCAGCAGCAAAGTTATATATACTGTTACACACTACACGTACGTAGTACATAGTACATAGTACATAGTATATGTATATATATATAACGCATACGTAGTACATGTTCATGTACATGAACATGTACATGTACATGTACATGTAGATGAAGATAGCGCGAAGATCGCGATGAAGATAGCAAGATGTAAAAATAAATAAAAAGTCTACAGCACCCGGTATTCCCAGGCGGTCACCCATCCAAGTACTAACCGGGCTCGACGTTGCTTAGCTTCAGTGATCGGACGAGAACTGGCGTTTTCAACGTGATATGGCCGTAGACACTGATGCGCTCTTCGAGACACGCTATTAACGCAGAGTTATAATAATGCTCACCAAGCCGTGACTATATTGTCCAATGGGCGTTCGCTGATTATTGCCACGTTTCTCATTAGCGTCTGTTGAAGCTTACTAAATGTCTACGGCCATATCACGTTGAAAACGCCAGTTCTCGTCCGATCACTGAAGCTAAGCAACGTCGAGCCCGGTTAGTACTTGGATGGGTGACCGCCTGGGAATACCGGGTGCTGTAGACCTTTAGTTTTTATCAAAATTATACTAATTTAGAATTTTCAAGCTTCTTTAATTCACTCTATCTCTTGATATAGAATAAAAAATCATTTCCGCTTGAAAGTCTTTTAATTCGCTCTATCTCTTGATGTAAAATAAAAAATCATTTCCGCTTGAAAGTCTTTTAATTCGCTCTATCTCTTGATGTAAAATAAAAAATCATTTCCATTTAAAAGTCTTTTAATTCGCTCTATCTCTTGATTTAAAACAAAAAATCATTTCCATTTAAAAGTCTTTTAATTCGCTCTATCTTTTGATATAAAATAAAAAATCATTTCCATTTAAAAGTCTTTTAATTCGCTCTATCTTTTGATATAAAATAAAAAATCATTTCCATTTAAAAGTCTTTTAATTCGCTCTATCTTTTGATATAAAATAAAAAATCATTTCCATTCAAAGGTTTTAGCCGAAACTGGATAATATGAATATTATTAGTACTTGATGCTATCCGGCTAGCTTCAATCTCCTCATCTTCACCAGCCATGCGCCGCTGCTACCCGTGCATTTTAAAGAGGATATAATTTCGATTCGTTTTCATTTTGCGCGGCGTAATAGCTCAAGAAACTCGCGTTAAGATTTTCTTTTAATTGCGCAACTCGTATGTCGGCGTTACGAGTTTACCTAAAAGCTAAAATAAATAACTAAACGAAACTCGACTCGGCCTTTCGCCGCAAAATACGCATTCTCGTAATGTAAACTCGAGCGATCGTCTTCGATCGTGATGAAACAAAACCGTACTCGCGGATGCGTAAAAGTCTAAAAGGTAAATTGTGTCAAAAAGTTTCGAAACGATTTACAAACCGGAACGTGGAATCTACGTTACGACGGCAACTAAGTTCGGTGATGAGCGCGGGCCAGCGCGTAGCTAAGGTTGCTCCATCAGTTTTTATCTTTGCGGAACTATCTCTAGCGAAAAGCCTACTTTCGCGTAAGGTCATTTCCACGCAATTATAATTATTTAAAAGGAAAATATTTACCGTAGTTTTCAAAATGCTGACGAAATAATCTAAAGCGCGTGAAGCGGCGGTAACGAGCCTGCAACCTTCGTACGAATCGGCGAGATCTTGAACGCTATGCGTTTAGCCAATGAGTGAACGAGTCGAATATTATCGAGCGCGAACAACCACGCCATCGAAGTATGAGAGTACACACGACTCCTAATTTGCACAATATCAACGATTCGTTTGAGCTGGGAATATTCGTTACGCAATGGCAAAGTTTTAAGCTATACGTTCGAAGTAACTCGATAGCTTTTCATAGCTAATGAGTGAGCTGGACGAATAACCGGCAGCGCGATTGACCGCTCTTTCAAATATTGAGAGAGCGAACGAATCCTAGTTTACATGGTACGCATGAATGTTTCGTTGCAGCGCGATTAACCGCTCTTTCAGATGTTAAGAGAGCAAACGAATCCTAATTTACACGTGTATATAGTAGACGTACTACGATTGTTTCGTTAGGAGTTGAAGCTACTCGCGCGGCGGTCGAACGCGAGCGTACTCGTTTGGAGGCTATTACACCATTTCTAAAGCATCGCTTTATTTGGTTCGACGTGAACATCTTTTTAACACACCTGTTCGCGTAAGTAAAAGCTTTCTATGTAGGGCTGTTTTCTTTCGAACTCGTAGATGAGAAGAACAAGCCAAAGAACGGCGCTTTCTACTCACCTGTCTTTACACGCGTAGACATTAGATAGCCGGTAAACTAATAAGATCTACGATAGCGCGTCACTTTATGTCGAGAAAAAGTAACAAACTTCCTTTAAAAGAGATTTCTTCGGATTAAAAGTGAGAATATGTTATTTTTATGTTGAGATCGGACGCTGCAACAGTTTTCGTTATACACGAGTAGAGTACATCCTTCGACTACAAAAAGTGTCGCGCTTTAATTGATCACGCTTGCCAGAAGGGTTTTGACGCGGAAATGCAGCAGCAAAGTTATATATACTGTTACACACTACACGTACGTAGTACATAGTACATAGTACATAGTATATGTATATATATATAACGCATACGTAGTACATGTTCATGTACATGAACATGTACATGTACATGTACATGTAGATGAAGATAGCGCGAAGATCGCGATGAAGATAGCAAGATGTAAAAATAAATAAAAAGTCTACAGCACCCGGTATTCCCAGGCGGTCACCCATCCAAGTACTAACCGGGCTCGACGTTGCTTAGCTTCAGTGATCGGACGAGAACTGGCGTTTTCAACGTGATATGGCCGTAGACACTGATGCGCTCTTCGAGACACGCTATTAACGCAGAGTTATAATAATGCTCACCAAGCCGTGACTATATTGTCCAATGGGCGTTCGCTGATTATTGCCACGTTTCTCATTAGCGTCTGTTGAAGCTTACTAAATGTCTACGGCCATATCACGTTGAAAACGCCAGTTCTCGTCCGATCACTGAAGCTAAGCAACGTCGAGCCCGGTTAGTACTTGGATGGGTGACCGCCTGGGAATACCGGGTGCTGTAGACCTTTAGTTTTTATCAAAATTATACTAATTTAGAATTTTCAAGCTTCTTTAATTCACTCTATCTCTTGATATAGAATAAAAAATCATTTCCGCTTGAAAGTCTTTTAATTCGCTCTATCTCTTGATGTAAAATAAAAAATCATTTCCATTTAAAAGTCTTTTAATTCGCTCTATCTCTTGATTTAAAACAAAAAATCATTTCCATTTAAAAGTCTTTTAATTCGCTCTATCTTTTGATATAAAATAAAAAATCATTTCCATTTAAAAGTCTTTTAATTCGCTCTATCTTTTGATATAAAATAAAAAATCATTTCCATTTAAAAGTCTTTTAATTCGCTCTATCTTTTGATATAAAATAAAAAATCATTTCCATTCAAAGGTTTTAGCCGAAACTGGATAATATGAATATTATTAGTACTTGATGCTATCCGGCTAGCTTCAATCTCCTCATCTTCACCAGCCATGCGCCGCTGCTACCCGTGCATTTTAAAGAGGATATAATTTCGATTCGTTTTCATTTTGCGCGGCGTAATAGCTCAAGAAACTCGCGTTAAGATTTTCTTTTAATTGCGCAACTCGTATGTCGGCGTTACGAGTTTACCTAAAAGCTAAAATAAATAACTAAACGAAACTCGACTCGGCCTTTCGCCGCAAAATACGCATTCTCGTAATGTAAACTCGAGCGATCGTCTTCGATCGTGATGAAACAAAACCGTACTCGCGGATGCGTAAAAGTCTAAAAGGTAAATTGTGTCAAAAAGTTTCGAAACGATTTACAAACCGGAACGTGGAATCTACGTTACGACGGCAACTAAGTTCGGTGATGAGCGCGGGCCAGCGCGTAGCTAAGGTTGCTCCATCAGTTTTTATCTTTGCGGAACTATCTCTAGCGAAAAGCCTACTTTCGCGTAAGGTCATTTCCACGCAATTATAATTATTTAAAAGGAAAATATTTACCGTAGTTTTCAAAATGCTGACGAAATAATCTAAAGCGCGTGAAGCGGCGGTAACGAGCCTGCAACCTTCGTACGAATCGGCGAGATCTTGAACGCTATGCGTTTAGCCAATGAGTGAACGAGTCGAATATTATCGAGCGCGAACAACCACGCCATCGAAGTATGAGAGTACACACGACTCCTAATTTGCACAATATCAACGATTCGTTTGAGCCGGGAATATTCGTTACGCAATGGCAAAGTTTTAAGCTATACGTTCGAAGTAACTCGATAGCTTTTCATAGCTAATGAGCGAGCTGGACGAATAACCGGCAGCGCGATTGACCGCTCTTTCAAATATTGAGAGAGCGAACGAATCCTAATTTACATGGTACGCATGAATGTTTCGTTGCAGCGCGATTAACCGCTCTTTCAGATGTTGAGAGAGCAAACGAATCCTAATTTACACGTGTATATAGTAGACGTACTACGATTGTTTCGTTAGGAGTTGAAGCTACTCGCGCGGCGGTCGAACGCGAGCGTACTCGTTTGGAGGCTATTACACCATTTCTAAAGCATCGCTTTATTTGGTTCGACGTGAACATCTTTTTAACACACCTGTTCGCGTAAGTAAAAGCTTTCTATGTAGGGCTGTTTTCTTTCGAACTCGTAGATGAGAAGAACAAGCCAAAGAACGGCGCTTTCTACTCACCTGTCTTTACACGCGTAGACATTAGATAGCCGGTAAACTAATAAGATCTACGATAGCGCGTCACTTTATGTCGAGAAAAAGTAACAAACTTCCTTTAAAAGAGATTTCTTCGGATTAAAAGTGAGAATATGTTATTTTTATGTTGAGATCGGACGCTGCAACAGTTTTCGTTATACACGAGTAGAGTACATCCTTCGACTACAAAAAGTGTCGCGCTTTAATTGATCACGCTTGCCAGAAGGGTTTTGACGCGGAAATGCAGCAGCAAAGTTATATATACTGTTACACACTACACGTACGTAGTACATAGTACATAGTACATAGTACATAGTATATGTATATATATATAACGCATACGTAGTACATGTTCATGTACATGAACATGTACATGTACATGTACATGTAGATGAAGATAGCGCGAAGATCGCGATGAAGATAGCAAGATGTAAAAATAAATAAAAAGTCTACAGCACCCGGTATTCCCAGGCGGTCACCCATCCAAGTACTAACCGGGCTCGACGTTGCTTAGCTTCAGTGATCGGACGAGAACTGGCGTTTTCAACGTGATATGGCCGTAGACACTGATGCGCTCTTCGAGACACGCTATTAACGCAGAGTTATAATAATGCTCACCAAGCCGTGACTATATTGTCCAATGGGCGTTCGCTGATTATTGCCACGTTTCTCATTAGCGTCTGTTGAAGCTTACTAAATGTCTACGGCCATATCACGTTGAAAACGCCAGTTCTCGTCCGATCACTGAAGCTAAGCAACGTCAAGCCCGGTTAGTACTTGGATGGGTGACCGCCTGGGAATACCGGGTGCTGTAGACCTTTAGTTTTTATCAAAATTATACTAATTTAGAATTTTCAAGCTTCTTTAATTCACTCTATCTCTTGATATAGAATAAAAAATCATTTCCGCTTGAAAGTCTTTTAATTCGCTCTATCTCTTGATGTAAAATAAAAAATCATTTCCGCTTGAAAGTCTTTTAATTCGCTCTATCTCTTGATGTAAAATAAAAAATCATTTCCATTTAAAAGTCTTTTAATTCGCTCTATCTCTTGATTTAAAACAAAAAATCATTTCCATTTAAAAGTCTTTTAATTCGCTCTATCTTTTGATATAAAATAAAAAATCATTTCCATTTAAAAGTCTTTTAATTCGCTCTATCTTTTGATATAAAATAAAAAATCATTTCCATTTAAAAGTCTTTTAATTCGCTCTATCTTTTGATATAAAATAAAAAATCATTTCCATTCAAAGGTTTTAGCCGAAACTGGATAATATGAATATTATTAGTACTTGATGCTATCCGGCTAGCTTCAATCTCCTCATCTTCACCAGCCATGCGCCGCTGCTACCCGTGCATTTTAAAGAGGATATAATTTCGATTCGTTTTCATTTTGCGCGGCGTAATAGCTCAAGAAACTCGCGTTAAGATTTTCTTTTAATTGCGCAACTCGTATGTCGGCGTTACGAGTTTACCTAAAAGCTAAAATAAATAACTAAACGAAACTCGACTCGGCCTTTCGCCGCAAAATACGCATTCTCGTAATGTAAACTCGAGCGATCGTCTTCGATCGTGATGAAACAAAACCGTACTCGCGGATGCGTAAAAGTCTAAAAGGTAAATTGTGTCAAAAAGTTTCGAAACGATTTACAAACCGGAACGTGGAATCTACGTTACGACGGCAACTAAGTTCGGTGATGAGCGCGGGCCAGCGCGTAGCTAAGGTTGCTCCATCAGTTTTTATCTTTGCGGAACTATCTCTAGCGAAAAGCCTACTTTCGCGTAAGGTCATTTCCACGCAATTATAATTATTTAAAAGGAAAATATTTACCGTAGTTTTCAAAATGCTGACGAAATAATCTAAAGCGCGTGAAGCGGCGGTAACGAGCCTGCAACCTTCGTACGAATCGGCGAGATCTTGAGCGCTATGCGTTTAGCCAATGAGTGAACGAGTCGAATATTATCGAGCGCGAACAACCACGCCATCGAAGTATGAGAGTACACACGACTCCTAATTTGCACAATATCAACGATTCGTTTGAGCCGGGAATATTCGTTACGCAATGGCAAAGTTTTAAGCTATACGTTCGAAGTAACTCGATAGCTTTTCATAGCTAATGAGCGAGCTGGACGAATAACCGGCAGCGCGATTGACCGCTCTTTCAAATATTGAGAGAGCGAACGAATCCTAATTTACATGGTACGCATGAATGTTTCGTTGCAGCGCGATTAACCGCTCTTTCAGATGTTGAGAGAGCAAACGAATACTAATTTACACGTGTATATAGTAGACGTACTACGATTGTTTCGTTAGGAGTTGAAGCTACTCGCGCGGCGGTCGAACGCGAGCGTACTCGTTTGGAGGCTATTACACCATTTCTAAAGCATCGCTTTATTTGGTTCGACGTGAACATCTTTTTAACACACCTGTTCGCGTAAGTAAAAGCTTTCTATGTAGGGCTGTTTTCTTTCGAACTCGTAGATGAGAAGAACAAGCCAAAGAACGGCGCTTTCTACTCACCTGTCTTTACACGCGTAGACATTAGATAGCCGGTAAACTAATAAGATCTACGATAGCGCGTCACTTTATGTCGAGAAAAAGTAACAAACTTCCTTTAAAAGAGATTTCTTCGGATTAAAAGTGAGAATATGTTATTTTTATGTTGAGATCGGACGCTGCAACAGTTTTCGTTATACACGAGTAGAGTACATCCTTCGACTACAAAAAGTGTCGCGCTTTAATTGATCACGCTTGCCAGAAGGGTTTTGACGCGGAAATGCAGCAGCAAAGTTATATATACTGTTACACACTACACGTACGTAGTACATAGTACATAGTACATAGTACATAGTATATATATATAACGCATACGTAGTACATGTTCATGTACATGAACATGTACATGTACATGTACATGTAGATGAAGATAGCGCGAAGATCGCGATGAAGATAGCAAGATGTAAAAATAAATAAAAAGTCTACAGCACCCGGTATTCCCAGGCGGTCACCCATCCAAGTACTAACCGGGCTCGACGTTGCTTAGCTTCAGTGATCGGACGAGAACTGGCGTTTTCAACGTGATATGGCCGTAGACACTGATGCGCTCTTCGAGACACGCTATTAACGCAGAGTTATAATAATGCTCACCAAGCCGTGACTATATTGTCCAATGGGCGTTCGCTGATTATTGCCACGTTTCTCATTAGCGTCTGTTGAAGCTTACTAAATGTCTACGGCCATATCACGTTGAAAACGCCAGTTCTCGTCCGATCACTGAAGCTAAGCAACGTCGAGCCCGGTTAGTACTTGGATGGGTGACCGCCTGGGAATACCGGGTGCTGTAGACCTTTAGTTTTTATCAAAATTATACTAATTTAGAATTTTCAAGCTTCTTTAATTCACTCTATCTCTTGATATAGAATAAAAAATCATTTCCGCTTGAAAGTCTTTTAATTCGCTCTATCTCTTGATGTAAAATAAAAAATCATTTCCGCTTGAAAGTCTTTTAATTCGCTCTATCTCTTGATGTAAAATAAAAAATCATTTCCATTTAAAAGTCTTTTAATTCGCTCTATCTCTTGATTTAAAACAAAAAATCATTTCCATTTAAAAGTCTTTTAATTCGCTCTATCTTTTGATATAAAATAAAAAATCATTTCCATTTAAAAGTCTTTTAATTCGCTCTATCTTTTGATATAAAATAAAAAATCATTTCCATTCAAAGGTTTTAGCCGAAACTGGATAATATGATTATTATTAGTACTTGATGCTATCCGGCTAGCTTCAATCTCCTCATCTTCACCAGCCATGCGCCGCTGCTACCCGTGTATTTTAAAGAGGATATAATTTCGATTCGTTTTCATTTTGCGCGGCGTAATAGCTCAAGAAACTCGCGTTAAGATTTCCTTTTAATTGCGCAACTCGTATGTCGGCGTTACGAGTTTACCTAAAAGCTAAAATAAATAACTAAACGAAACTCGACTCGGCCTTTCGCCGCAAAATACGCATTCTCGTAATGTAAACTCGAGCGATCGTCTTCGATCGTGATGAAACAAAACCGTACTCGCGGATGCGTAAAAGTCTAAAAGGTAAATTGTGTCAAAAAGTTTCGAAACGATTTACAAACCGGAACGTGGAATCTACGTTACGACGGCAACTAAGTTCGGTGATGAGCGCGGGCCAGCGCGTAGCTAAGGTTGCTCCATCAGTTTTTATCTTTGCGGAACTATCTCTAGCGAAAAGCCTACTTTCGCGTAAGGTCATTTCCACGCAATTATAATTATTTAAAAGGAAAATATTTACCGTAGTTTTCAAAATGCTGACGAAATAATCTAAAGCGCGTGAAGCGGCGGTAACGAGCCTGCAACCTTCGTACGAATCGGCGAGATCTTGAACGCTATGCGTTTAGCCAATGAGTGAACGAGTCGAATATTATCGAGCGCGAACAACCACGCCATCGAAGTATGAGAGTACACACGACTCCTAATTTGCACAATATCAACGATTCGTTTGAGCCGGGAATATTCGTTACGCAATGGCAAAGTTTTAAGCTATACGTTCGAAGTAACTCGATAGCTTTTCATAGCTAATGAGCGAGCTGGACGAATAACCGGCAGCGCGATTGACCGCTCTTTCAAATATTGAGAGAGCGAACGAATCCTAATTTACATGGTACGCATGAATGTTTCGTTGCAGCGCGATTAACCGCTCTTTCAGATGTTGAGAGAGCAAACGAATCCTAATTTACACGTGTATATAGTAGACGTACTACGATTGTTTCGTTAGGAGTTGAAGCTACTCGCGCGGCGGTCGAACGCGAGCGTACTCGTTTGGAGGCTATTACACCATTTCTAAAGCATCGCTTTATTTGGTTCGACGTGAACATCTTTTTAACACACCTGTTCGCGTAAGTAAAAGCTTTCTATGTAGGGCTGTTTTCTTTTGAACTCGTAGATGAGAAGAACAAGCCAAAGAACGGCGCTTTCTACTCACCTGTCTTTACACGCGTAGACATTAGATAGCCGGTAAACTAATAAGATCTACGATAGCGCGTCACTTTATGTCGAGAAAAAGTAACAAACTTCCTTTAAAAGAGATTTCTTCGGATTAAAAGTGAGAATATGTTATTTTTATGTTGAGATCGGACGCTGCAACAGTTTTCGTTATACACGAGTAGAGTACATCCTTCGACTACAAAAAGTGTCGCGCTTTAATTGATCACGCTTGCCAGAAGGGTTTTGACGCGGAAATGCAGCAGCAAAGTTATATATACTGTTACACACTACACGTACGTAGTACATAGTACATAGTACATAGTATATGTATATATATATAACGCATACGTAGTACATGTTCATGTACATGAACATGTACATGTACATGTACATGTAGATGAAGATAGCGCGAAGATCGCGATGAAGATAGCAAGATGTAAAAATAAATAAAAAGTCTACAGCACCCGGTATTCCCAGGCGGTCACCCATCCAAGTACTAACCGGGCTCGACGTTGCTTAGCTTCAGTGATCGGACGAGAACTGGCGTTTTCAACGTGATATGGCCGTAGACACTGATGCGCTCTTCGAGACACGCTATTAACGCAGAGTTATAATAATGCTCACCAAGCCGTGACTATATTGTCCAATGGGCGTTCGCTGATTATTGCCACGTTTCTCATTAGCGTCTGTTGAAGCTTACTAAATGTCTACGGCCATATCACGTTGAAAACGCCAGTTCTCGTCCGATCACTGAAGCTAAGCAACGTCGAGCCCGGTTAGTACTTGGATGGGTGACCGCCTGGGAATACCGGGTGCTGTAGACCTTTAGTTTTTATCAAAATTATACTAATTTAGAATTTTCAAGCTTCTTTAATTCACTCTATCTCTTGATATAGAATAAAAAATCATTTCCGCTTGAAAGTCTTTTAATTCGCTCTATCTCTTGATGTAAAATAAAAAATCATTTCCGCTTGAAAGTCTTTTAATTCGCTCTATCTCTTGATGTAAAATAAAAAATCATTTCCATTTAAAAGTCTTTTAATTCGCTCTATCTCTTGATTTAAAACAAAAAATCATTTCCATTTAAAAGTCTTTTAATTCGCTCTATCTTTTGATATAAAATAAAAAATCATTTCCATTTAAAAGTCTTTTAATTCGCTCTATCTTTTGATATAAAATAAAAAATCATTTCCATTTAAAAGTCTTTTAATTCGCTCTATCTTTTGATATAAAATAAAAAATCATTTCCATTCAAAGGTTTTAGCCGAAACTGGATAATATGAATATTATTAGTACTTGATGCTATCCGGCTAGCTTCAATCTCCTCATCTTCACCAGCCATGCGCCGCTGCTACCCGTGCATTTTAAAGAGGATATAATTTCGATTCGTTTTCATTTTGCGCGGCGTAATAGCTCAAGAAACTCGCGTTAAGATTTTCTTTTAATTGCGCAACTCGTATGTCGGCGTTACGAGTTTACCTAAAAGCTAAAATAAATAACTAAACGAAACTCGACTCGGCCTTTCGCCGCAAAATACGCATTCTCGTAATGTAAACTCGAGCGATCGTCTTCGATCGTGATGAAACAAAACCGTACTCGCGGATGCGTAAAAGTCTAAAAGGTAAATTGTGTCAAAAAGTTTCTAAACGATTTACAAACCGGAACGTGGAATCTACGTTACGACGGCAACTAAGTTCGGTGATGAGCGCGGGCCAGCGCGTAGCTAAGGTTGCTCCATCAGTTTTTATCTTTGCGGAATTATCTCTAGCGAAAAGCCTACTTTCGCGTAAGGTCATTTCCACGCGATTATAATTATTTAAAAGGAAAATATTTACCGTAGTTTTCAAAATGCTGACGAAATAATCTAAAGCGCGTGAAGCGGCGGTAACGAGCCTGCAACCTTCGTACGAATCGGCGAGATCTTGAACGCTATGCGTTTAGCCAATGAGTGAACGAGTCGAATATTATCGAGCGCGAACAACCACGCCGTCGAAGTATGAGAGTACACACGACTCCTAATTTGCACAATATCAACGATTCGTTTGAGCCGGGAATATTCGTTACGCAATGGCAAAGTTTTAAGCTATGCGTTCGAAGTAACTCGATAGCTTTTCATAGCTAATGAGCGAGCTGGACGAATAACCGGCAGCGCGATTGACCGCTCTTTCAAATATTGAGAGAGCGAACGAATCCTAGTTTACATGGTACGCATGAATGTTTCGTTGCAGCGCGATTAACCGCTCTTTCAGATGTTAAGAGAGCAAACGAATCCTAATTTACACGTGTATATAGTAGACGTACTACGATTGTTTCGTTAGGAGTTGAAGCTACTCGCGCGGCGGTCGAACGCGAGCGTACTCGTTTGGAGGCTATTACACCATTTCTAAAGCATCGCTTTATTTGGTTCGACGTGAACATCTTTTTAACACACCTGTTCGCGTAAGTAAAAGCTTTCTATGTAGGGCTGTTTTCTTTCGAACTCGTAGATGAGAAGAACAAGCCAAAGAACGGCGCTTTCTACTCACCTGTCTTTACACGCGTAGACATTAGATAGCCGGTAAACTAATAAGATCTACGATAGCGCGTCACTTTATGTCGAGAAAAAGTAACAAACTTCCTTTAAAAGAGATTTCTTCGGATTAAAAGTGAGAATATGTTATTTTTATGTTGAGATCGGACGCTGCAACAGTTTTCGTTATACACGAGTAGAGTACATCCTTCGACTACAAAAAGTGTCGCGCTTTAATTGATCACGCTTGCCAGAAGGGTTTTGACGCGGAAATGCAGCAGCAAAGTTATATATACTGTTACACACTACACGTACGTAGTACATAGTACATAGTACATAGTACATAGTATATGTATATATATATAACGCATACGTAGTACATGTTCATGTACATGAACATGTACATGTACATGTACATGTACATGTAGATGAAGATAGCGCGAAGATCGCGATGAAGATAGCAAGATGTAAAAATAAATAAAAAGTCTACAGCACCCGGTATTCCCAGGCGGTCACCCATCCAAGTACTAACCGGGCTCGACGTTGCTTAGCTTCAGTGATCGGACGAGAACTGGCGTTTTCAACGTGATATGGCCGTAGACACTGATGCGCTCTTCGAGACACGCTATTAACGCAGAGTTATAATAATGCTCACCAAGCCGTGACTATATTGTCCAATGGGCGTTCGCTGATTATTGCCACGTTTCTCATTAGCGTCTGTTGAAGCTTACTAAATGTCTACGGCCATATCACGTTGAAAACGCCAGTTCTCGTCCGATCACTGAAGCTAAGCAACGTCGAGCCCGGTTAGTACTTGGATGGGTGACCGCCTGGGAATACCGGGTGCTGTAGACCTTTAGTTTTTATCAAAATTATACTAATTTAGAATTTTCAAGCTTCTTTAATTCACTCTATCTCTTGATATAGAATAAAAAATCATTTCCGCTTGAAAGTCTTTTAATTCGCTCTATCTCTTGATGTAAAATAAAAAATCATTTCCGCTTGAAAGTCTTTTAATTCGCTCTATCTCTTGATGTAAAATAAAAAATCATTTCCATTTAAAAGTCTTTTAATTCGCTCTATCTCTTGATTTAAAACAAAAAATCATTTCCATTTAAAAGTCTTTTAATTCGCTCTATCTTTTGATATAAAATAAAAAATCATTTCCATTTAAAAGTCTTTTAATTCGCTCTATCTTTTGATATAAAATAAAAAATCATTTCCATTTAAAAGTCTTTTAATTCGCTCTATCTTTTGATATAAAATAAAAAATCATTTCCATTCAAAGGTTTTAGCCGAAACTGGATAATATGAATATTATTAGTACTTGATGCTATCCGGCTAGCTTCAATCTCCTCATCTTCACCAGCCATGCGCCGCTGCTACCCGTGCATTTTAAAGAGGATATAATTTCGATTCGTTTTCATTTTGCGCGGCGTAATAGCTCAAGAAACTCGCGTTAAGATTTTCTTTTAATTGCGCAACTCGTATGTCGGCGTTACGAGTTTACCTAAAAGCTAAAATAAATAACTAAACGAAACTCGACTCGGCCTTTCGCCGCAAAATACGCATTCTCGTAATGTAAACTCGAGCGATCGTCTTCGATCGTGATGAAACAAAACCGTACTCGCGGATGCGTAAAAGTCTAAAAGGTAAATTGTGTCAAAAAGTTTCGAAACGATTTACAAACCGGAACGTGGAATCTACGTTACGACGGCAACTAAGTTCGGTGATGAGCGCGGGCCAGCGCGTAGCTAAGGTTGCTCCATCAGTTTTTATCTTTGCGGAACTATCTCTAGCGAAAAGCCTACTTTCGCGTAAGGTCATTTCCACGCAATTATAATTATTTAAAAGGAAAATATTTACCGTAGTTTTCAAAATGCTGACGAAATAATCTAAAGCGCGTGAAGCGGCGGTAACGAGCCTGCAACCTTCGTACGAATCGGCGAGATCTTGAACGCTATGCGTTTAGCCAATGAGTGAACGAGTCGAATATTATCGAGCGCGAACAACCACGCCATCGAAGTATGAGAGTACACACGACTCCTAATTTGCACAATATCAACGATTCGTTTGAGCCGGGAATATTCGTTACGCAATGGCAAAGTTTTAAGCTATACGTTCGAAGTAACTCGATAGCTTTTCATAGCTAATGAGCGAGCTGGACGAATAACCGGCAGCGCGATTGACCGCTCTTTCAAATATTGAGAGAGCGAACGAATCCTAGTTTACATGGTACGCATGAATGTTTCGTTGCAGCGCGATTAACCGCTCTTTCAGATGTTAAGAGAGCAAACGAATCCTAATTTACACGTGTATATAGTAGACGTACTACGATTGTTTCGTTAGGAGTTGAAGCTACTCGCGCGGCGGTCGAACGCGAGCGTACTCGTTTGGAGGCTATTACACCATTTCTAAAGCATCGCTTTATTTGGTTCGACGTGAACATCTTTTTAACACACCTGTTCGCGTAAGTAAAAGCTTTCTATGTAGGGCTGTTTTCTTTCGAACTCGTAGATGAGAAGAACAAGCCAAAGAACGGCGCTTTCTACTCACCTGTCTTTACACGCGTAGACATTAGATAGCCGGTAAACTAATAAGATCTACGATAGCGCGTCACTTTATGTCGAGAAAAAGTAACAAACTTCCTTTAAAAGAGATTTCTTCGGATTAAAAGTGAGAATATGTTATTTTTATGTTGAGATCGGACGCTGCAACAGTTTTCGTTATACACGAGTAGAGTACATCCTTCGACTACAAAAAGTGTCGCGCTTTAATTGATCACGCTTGCCAGAAGGGTTTTGACGCGGAAATGCAGCAGCAAAGTTATATATACTGTTACACACTACACGTACGTAGTACATAGTACATAGTACATAGTACATAGTATATGTATATATATATATAACGCATACGTAGTACATGTTCATGTACATGAACATGTACATGTACATGTACATGTAGATGAAGATAGCGCGAAGATCGCGATGAAGATAGCAAGATGTAAAAATAAATAAAAAGTCTACAGCACCCGGTATTCCCAGGCGGTCACCCATCCAAGTACTAACCGGGCTCGACGTTGCTTAGCTTCAGTGATCGGACGAGAACTGGCGTTTTCAACGTGATATGGCCGTAGACACTGATGCGCTCTTCGAGACACGCTATTAACGCAGAGTTATAATAATGCTCACCAAGCCGTGACTATATTGTCCAATGGGCGTTCGCTGATTATTGCCACGTTTCTCATTAGCGTCTGTTGAAGCTTACTAAATGTCTACGGCCATATCACGTTGAAAACGCCAGTTCTCGTCCGATCACTGAAGCTAAGCAACGTCGAGCCCGGTTAGTACTTGGATGGGTGACCGCCTGGGAATACCGGGTGCTGTAGACCTTTAGTTTTTATCAAAATTATACTAATTTAGAATTTTCAAGCTTCTTTAATTCACTCTATCTCTTGATATAGAATAAAAAATCATTTCCGCTTGAAAGTCTTTTAATTCGCTCTATCTCTTGATGTAAAATAAAAAATCATTTCCATTTAAAAGTCTTTTAATTCGCTCTATCTCTTGATTTAAAACAAAAAATCATTTCCATTTAAAAGTCTTTTAATTCGCTCTATCTTTTGATATAAAATAAAAAATCATTTCCATTTAAAAGTCTTTTAATTCGCTCTATCTTTTGATATAAAATAAAAAATCATTTCCATTTAAAAGTCTTTTAATTCGCTCTATCTTTTGATATAAAATAAAAAATCATTTCCATTCAAAGGTTTTAGCCGAAACTGGATAATATGAATATTATTAGTACTTGATGCTATCCGGCTAGCTTCAATCTCCTCATCTTCACCAGCCATGCGCCGCTGCTACCCGTGCATTTTAAAGAGGATATAATTTCGATTCGTTTTCATTTTGCGCGGCGTAATAGCTCAAGAAACTCGCGTTAAGATTTTCTTTTAATTGCGCAACTCGTATGTCGGCGTTACGAGTTTACCTAAAAGCTAAAATAAATAACTAAACGAAACTCGACTCGGCCTTTCGCCGCAAAATACGCATTCTCGTAATGTAAACTCGAGCGATCGTCTTCGATCGTGATGAAACAAAACCGTACTCGCGGATGCGTAAAAGTCTAAAAGGTAAATTGTGTCAAAAAGTTTCGAAACGATTTACAAACCGGAACGTGGAATCTACGTTACGACGGCAACTAAGTTCGGTGATGAGCGCGGGCCAGCGCGTAGCTAAGGTTGCTCCATCAGTTTTTATCTTTGCGGAACTATCTCTAGCGAAAAGCCTACTTTCGCGTAAGGTCATTTCCACGCAATTATAATTATTTAAAAGGAAAATATTTACCGTAGTTTTCAAAATGCTGACGAAATAATCTAAAGCGCGTGAAGCGGCGGTAACGAGCCTGCAACCTTCGTACGAATCGGCGAGATCTTGAACGCTATGCGTTTAGCCAATGAGTGAACGAGTCGAATATTATCGAGCGCGAACAACCACGCCATCGAAGTATGAGAGTACACACGACTCCTAATTTGCACAATATCAACGATTCGTTTGAGCCGGGAATATTCGTTACGCAATGGCAAAGTTTTAAGCTATACGTTCGAAGTAACTCGATAGCTTTTCATAGCTAATGAGCGAGCTGGACGAATAACCGGCAGCGCGATTGACCGCTCTTTCAAATATTGAGAGAGCGAACGAATCCTAATTTACATGGTACGCATGAATGTTTCGTTGCAGCGCGATTAACCGCTCTTTCAGATGTTGAGAGAGCAAACGAATCCTAATTTACACGTGTATATAGTAGACGTACTACGATTGTTTCGTTAGGAGTTGAAGCTACTCGCGCGGCGGTCGAACGCGAGCGTACTCGTTTGGAGGCTATTACACCATTTCTAAAGCATCGCTTTATTTGGTTCGACGTGAACATCTTTTTAACACACCTGTTCGCGTAAGTAAAAGCTTTCTATGTAGGGCTGTTTTCTTTCGAACTCGTAGATGAGAAGAACAAGCCAAAGAACGGCGCTTTCTACTCACCTGTCTTTACACGCGTAGACATTAGATAGCCGGTAAACTAATAAGATCTACGATAGCGCGTCACTTTATGTCGAGAAAAAGTAACAAACTTCCTTTAAAAGAGATTTCTTCGGATTAAAAGTGAGAATATGTTATTTTTATGTTGAGATCGGACGCTGCAACAGTTTTCGTTATACACGAGTAGAGTACATCCTTCGACTACAAAAAGTGTCGCGCTTTAATTGATCACGCTTGCCAGAAGGGTTTTGACGCGGAAATGCAGCAGCAAAGTTATATATACTGTTACACACTACACGTACGTAGTACATAGTACATAGTACATAGTACATAGTATATGTATATATATATAACGCATACGTAGTACATGTTCATGTACATGAACATGTACATGTACATGTACATGTAGATGAAGATAGCGCGAAGATCGCGATGAAGATAGCAAGATGTAAAAATAAATAAAAAGTCTACAGCACCCGGTATTCCCAGGCGGTCACCCATCCAAGTACTAACCGGGCTCGACGTTGCTTAGCTTCAGTGATCGGACGAGAACTGGCGTTTTCAACGTGATATGGCCGTAGACACTGATGCGCTCTTCGAGACACGCTATTAACGCAGAGTTATAATAATGCTCACCAAGCCGTGACTATATTGTCCAATGGGCGTTCGCTGATTATTGCCACGTTTCTCATTAGCGTCTGTTGAAGCTTACTAAATGTCTACGGCCATATCACGTTGAAAACGCCAGTTCTCGTCCGATCACTGAAGCTAAGCAACGTCGAGCCCGGTTAGTACTTGGATGGGTGACCGCCTGGGAATACCGGGTGCTGTAGACCTTTAGTTTTTATCAAAATTATACTAATTTAGAATTTTCAAGCTTCTTTAATTCACTCTATCTCTTGATATAGAATAAAAAATCATTTCCGCTTGAAAGTCTTTTAATTCGCTCTATCTCTTGATGTAAAATAAAAAATCATTTCCGCTTGAAAGTCTTTTAATTCGCTCTATCTCTTGATGTAAAATAAAAAATCATTTCCATTTAAAAGTCTTTTAATTCGCTCTATCTCTTGATTTAAAACAAAAAATCATTTCCATTTAAAAGTCTTTTAATTCGCTCTATCTTTTGATATAAAATAAAAAATCATTTCCATTTAAAAGTCTTTTAATTCGCTCTATCTTTTGATATAAAATAAAAAATCATTTCCATTCAAAGGTTTTAGCCGAAACTGGATAATATGAATATTATTAGTACTTGATGCTATCCGGCTAGCTTCAATCTCCTCATCTTCACCAGCCATGCGCCGCTGCTACCCGTGCATTTTAAAGAGGATATAATTTCGATTCGTTTTCATTTTGCGCGGCGTAATAGCTCAAGAAACTCGCGTTAAGATTTTCTTTTAATTGCGCAACTCGTATGTCGGCGTTACGAGTTTACCTAAAAGCTAAAATAAATAACTAAACGAAACTCGACTCGGCCTTTCGCCGCAAAATACGCATTCTCGTAATGTAAACTCGAGCGATCGTCTTCGATCGTGATGAAACAAAACCGTACTCGCGGATGCGTAAAAGTCTAAAAGGTAAATTGTGTCAAAAAGTTTCGAAACGATTTACAAACCGGAACGTGGAATCTACGTTACGACGGCAACTAAGTTCGGTGATGAGCGCGGGCCAGCGCGTAGCTAAGGTTGCTCCATCAGTTTTTATCTTTGCGGAACTATCTCTAGCGAAAAGCCTACTTTCGCGTAAGGTCATTTCCACGCAATTATAATTATTTAAAAGGAAAATATTTACCGTAGTTTTCAAAATGCTGACGAAATAATCTAAAGCGCGTGAAGCGGCGGTAACGAGCCTGCAACCTTCGTACGAATCGGCGAGATCTTGAGCGCTATGCGTTTAGCCAATGAGTGAACGAGTCGAATATTATCGAGCGCGAACAACCACGCCATCGAAGTATGAGAGTACACACGACTCCTAATTTGCACAATATCAACGATTCGTTTGAGCCGGGAATATTCGTTACGCAATGGCAAAGTTTTAAGCTATACGTTCGAAGTAACTCGATAGCTTTTCATAGCTAATGAGCGAGCTGGACGAATAACCGGCAGCGCGATTGACCGCTCTTTCAAATATTGAGAGAGCGAACGAATCCTAATTTACATGGTACGCATGAATGTTTCGTTGCAGCGCGATTAACCGCTCTTTCAGATGTTGAGAGAGCAAACGAATCCTAATTTACACGTGTATATAGTAGACGTACTACGATTGTTTCGTTAGGAGTTGAAGCTACTCGCGCGGCGGTCGAACGCGAGCGTACTCGTTTGGAGGCTATTACACCATTTCTAAAGCATCGCTTTATTTGGTTCGACGTGAACATCTTTTTAACACACCTGTTCGCGTAAGTAAAAGCTTTCTATGTAGGGCTGTTTTCTTTCGAACTCGTAGATGAGAAGAACAAGCCAAAGAACGGCGCTTTCTACTCACCTGTCTTTACACGCGTAGACATTAGATAGCCGGTAAACTAATAAGATCTACGATAGCGCGTCACTTTATGTCGAGAAAAAGTAACAAACTTCCTTTAAAAGAGATTTCTTCGGATTAAAAGTGAGAATATGTTATTTTTATGTTGAGATCGGACGCTGCAACAGTTTTCGTTATACACGAGTAGAGTACATCCTTCGACTACAAAAAGTGTCGCGCTTTAATTGATCACGCTTGCCAGAAGGGTTTTGACGCGGAAATGCAGCAGCAAAGTTATATATACTGTTACACACTACACGTACGTAGTACATAGTACATAGTACATAGTACATAGTATATGTATATATATATAACGCATACGTAGTACATGTTCATGTACATGAACATGTACATGTACATGTAGATGAAGATAGCGCGAAGATCGCGATGAAGATAGCAAGATGTAAAAATAAATAAAAAGTCTACAGCACCCGGTATTCCCAGGCGGTCACCCATCCAAGTACTAACCGGGCTCGACGTTGCTTAGCTTCAGTGATCGGACGAGAACTGGCGTTTTCAACGTGATATGGCCGTAGACACTGATGCGCTCTTCGAGACACGCTATTAACGCAGAGTTATAATAATGCTCACCAAGCCGTGACTATATTGTCCAATGGGCGTTCGCTGATTATTGCCACGTTTCTCATTAGCGTCTGTTGAAGCTTACTAAATGTCTACGGCCATATCACGTTGAAAACGCCAGTTCTCGTCCGATCACTGAAGCTAAGCAACGTCGAGCCCGGTTAGTACTTGGATGGGTGACCGCCTGGGAATACCGGGTGCTGTAGACCTTTAGTTTTTATCAAAATTATACTAATTTAGAATTTTCAAGCTTCTTTAATTCACTCTATCTCTTGATATAGAATAAAAAATCATTTCCGCTTGAAAGTCTTTTAATTCGCTCTATCTCTTGATGTAAAATAAAAAATCATTTCCATTTAAAAGTCTTTTAATTCGCTCTATCTCTTGATTTAAAACAAAAAATCATTTCCATTTAAAAGTCTTTTAATTCGCTCTATCTTTTGATATAAAATAAAAAATCATTTCCATTTAAAAGTCTTTTAATTCGCTCTATCTTTTGATATAAAATAAAAAATCATTTCCATTTAAAAGTCTTTTAATTCGCTCTATCTTTTGATATAAAATAAAAAATCATTTCCATTCAAAGGTTTTAGCCGAAACTGGATAATATGAATATTATTAGTACTTGATGCTATCCGGCTAGCTTCAATCTCCTCATCTTCACCAGCCATGCGCCGCTGCTACCCGTGCATTTTAAAGAGGATATAATTTCGATTCGTTTTCATTTTGCGCGGCGTAATAGCTCAAGAAACTCGCGTTAAGATTTTCTTTTAATTGCGCAACTCGTATGTCGGCGTTACGAGTTTACCTAAAAGCTAAAATAAATAACTAAACGAAACTCGACTCGGCCTTTCGCCGCAAAATACGCATTCTCGTAATGTAAACTCGAGCGATCGTCTTCGATCGTGATGAAACAAAACCGTACTCGCGGATGCGTAAAAGTCTAAAAGGTAAATTGTGTCAAAAAGTTTCGAAACGATTTACAAACCGGAACGTGGAATCTACGTTACGACGGCAACTAAGTTCGGTGATGAGCGCGGGCCAGCGCGTAGCTAAGGTTGCTCCATCAGTTTTTATCTTTGCGGAACTATCTCTAGCGAAAAGCCTACTTTCGCGTAAGGTCATTTCCACGCAATTATAATTATTTAAAAGGAAAATATTTACCGTAGTTTTCAAAATGCTGACGAAATAATCTAAAGCGCGTGAAGCGGCGGTAACAAGCCTGCAACCTTCGTACGAATCGGCGAGATCTTGAACGCTATGCGTTTAGCCAATGAGTGAACGAGTCGAATATTATCGAGCGCGAACAACCACGCCATCGAAGTATGAGAGTACACACGACTCCTAATTTGCACAATATCAACGATTCGTTTGAGCCGGGAATATTCGTTACGCAATGGCAAAGTTTTAAGCTATACGTTCGAAGTAACTCGATAGCTTTTCATAGCTAATGAGCGAGCTGGACGAATAACCGGCAGCGCGATTGACCGCTCTTTCAAATATTGAGAGAGCGAACGAATCCTAATTTACATGGTACGCATGAATGTTTCGTTGCAGCGCGATTAACCGCTCTTTCAGATGTTGAGAGAGCAAACGAATCCTAATTTACACGTGTATATAGTAGACGTACTACGATTGTTTCGTTAGGAGTTGAAGCTACTCGCGCGGCGGTCGAACGCGAGCGTACTCGTTTGGAGGCTATTACACCATTTCTAAAGCATCGCTTTATTTGGTTCGACGTGAACATCTTTTTAACACACCTGTTCGCGTAAGTAAAAGCTTTCTATGTAGGGCTGTTTTCTTTCGAACTCGTAGATGAGAAGAACAAGCCAAAGAACGGCGCTTTCTACTCACCTGTCTTTACACGCGTAGACATTAGATAGCCGGTAAACTAATAAGATCTACGATAGCGCGTCACTTTATGTCGAGAAAAAGTAACAAACTTCCTTTAAAAGAGATTTCTTCGGATTAAAAGTGAGAATATGTTATTTTTATGTTGAGATCGGACGCTGCAACAGTTTTCGTTATACACGAGTAGAGTACATCCTTCGACTACAAAAAGTGTCGCGCTTTAATTGATCACGCTTGCCAGAAGGGTTTTGACGCGGAAATGCAGCAGCAAAGTTATATATACTGTTACACACTACACGTACGTAGTACATAGTACATAGTACATAGTACATAGTATATGTATATATATATAACGCATACGTAGTACATGTTCATGTACATGAACATGTACATGTACATGTACATGTAGATGAAGATAGCGCGAAGATCGCGATGAAGATAGCAAGATGTAAAAATAAATAAAAAGTCTACAGCACCCGGTATTCCCAGGCGGTCACCCATCCAAGTACTAACCGGGCTCGACGTTGCTTAGCTTCAGTGATCGGACGAGAACTGGCGTTTTCAACGTGATATGGCCGTAGACACTGATGCGCTCTTCGAGACACGCTATTAACGCAGAGTTATAATAATGCTCACCAAGCCGTGACTATATTGTCCAATGGGCGTTCGCTGATTATTGCCACGTTTCTCATTAGCGTCTGTTGAAGCTTACTAAATGTCTACGGCCATATCACGTTGAAAACGCCAGTTCTCGTCCGATCACTGAAGCTAAGCAACGTCGAGCCCGGTTAGTACTTGGATGGGTGACCGCCTGGGAATACCGGGTGCTGTAGACCTTTAGTTTTTATCAAAATTATACTAATTTAGAATTTTCAAGCTTCTTTAATTCACTCTATCTCTTGATATAGAATAAAAAATCATTTCCGCTTGAAAGTCTTTTAATTCGCTCTATCTCTTGATGTAAAATAAAAAATCATTTCCGCTTGAAAGTCTTTTAATTCGCTCTATCTCTTGATGTAAAATAAAAAATCATTTCCATTTAAAAGTCTTTTAATTCGCTCTATCTCTTGATTTAAAACAAAAAATCATTTCCATTTAAAAGTCTTTTAATTCGCTCTATCTTTTGATATAAAATAAAAAATCATTTCCATTTAAAAGTCTTTTAATTCGCTCTATCTTTTGATATAAAATAAAAAATCATTTCCATTCAAAGGTTTTAGCCGAAACTGGATAATATGATTATTATTAGTACTTGATGCTATCCGGCTAGCTTCAATCTCCTCATCTTCACCAGCCATGCGCCGCTGCTACCCGTGCATTTTAAAGAGGATATAATTTCGATTCGTTTTCATTTTGCGCGGCGTAATAGCTCAAGAAACTCGCGTTAAGATTTCCTTTTAATTGCGCAACTCGTATGTCGGCGTTACGAGTTTACCTAAAAGCTAAAATAAATAACTAAACGAAACTCGACTCGGCCTTTCGCCGCAAAATACGCATTCTCGTAATGTAAACTCGAGCGATCGTCTTCGATCGTGATGAAACAAAACCGTACTCGCGGATGCGTAAAAGTCTAAAAGGTAAATTGTGTCAAAAAGTTTCGAAACGAATTACAAACCGGAACGTGGAATCTACGTTACGACGGCAACTAAGTTCGGTGATGAGCGCGGGCCAGCGCGTAGCTAAGGTTGCTCCATCAGTTTTTATCTTTGCGGAATTATCTCTAGCGAAAAGCCTACTTTCGCGTAAGGTCATTTCCACGCGATTATAATTATTTAAAAGGAAAATATTTACCGTAGTTTTCAAAATGCTGACGAAATAATCTAAAGCGCGTGAAGCGGCGGTAACGAGCCTGCAACCTTCGTACGAATCGGCGAGATCTTGAACGCTATGCGTTTAGCCAATGAGTGAACGAGTCGAATATTATCGAGCGCGAACAACCACGCCGTCGAAGTATGAGAGTACACACGACTCCTAATTTGCACAATATCAACGATTCGTTTGAGCCGGGAATATTCGTTACGCAATGGCAAAGTTTTAAGCTATGCGTTCGAAGTAACTCGATAGCTTTTCATAGCTAATGAGCGAGCTGGACGAATAACCGGCAGCGCGATTGACCGCTCTTTCAAATATTGAGAGAGCGAACGAATCCTAGTTTACATGGTACGCATGAATGTTTCGTTGCAGCGCGATTAACCGCTCTTTCAGATGTTAAGAGAGCAAACGAATCCTAATTTACACGTGTATATAGTAGACGTACTACGATTGTTTCGTTAGGAGTTGAAGCTACTCGCGCGGCGGTCGAACGCGAGCGTACTCGTTTGGAGGCTATTACACCATTTCTAAAGCATCGCTTTATTTGGTTCGACGTGAACATCTTTTTAACACACCTGTTCGCGTAAGTAAAAGCTTTCTATGTAGGGCTGTTTTCTTTCGAACTCGTAGATGAGAAGAACAAGCCAAAGAACGGCGCTTTCTACTCACCTGTCTTTACACGCGTAGACATTAGATAGCCGGTAAACTAATAAGATCTACGATAGCGCGTCACTTTATGTCGAGAAAAAGTAACAAACTTCCTTTAAAAGAGATTTCTTCGGATTAAAAGTGAGAATATGTTATTTTTATGTTGAGATCGGACGCTGCAACAGTTTTCGTTATACACGAGTAGAGTACATCCTTCGACTACAAAAAGTGTCGCGCTTTAATTGATCACGCTTGCCAGAAGGGTTTTGACGCGGAAATGCAGCAGCAAAGTTATATATACTGTTACACACTACACGTACGTAGTACATAGTACATAGTACATAGTACATAGTACATAGTATATGTATATATATATAACGCATACGTAGTACATGTTCATGTACATGAACATGTACATGTACATGTACATGTAGATGAAGATAGCGCGAAGATCGCGATGAAGATAGCAAGATGTAAAAATAAATAAAAAGTCTACAGCACCCGGTATTCCCAGGCGGTCACCCATCCAAGTACTAACCGGGCTCGACGTTGCTTAGCTTCAGTGATCGGACGAGAACTGGCGTTTTCAACGTGATATGGCCGTAGACACTGATGCGCTCTTCGAGACACGCTATTAACGCAGAGTTATAATAATGCTCACCAAGCCGTGACTATATTGTCCAATGGGCGTTCGCTGATTATTGCCACGTTTCTCATTAGCGTCTGTTGAAGCTTACTAAATGTCTACGGCCATATCACGTTGAAAACGCCAGTTCTCGTCCGATCACTGAAGCTAAGCAACGTCGAGCCCGGTTAGTACTTGGATGGGTGACCGCCTGGGAATACCGGGTGCTGTAGACCTTTAGTTTTTATCAAAATTATACTAATTTAGAATTTTCAAGCTTCTTTAATTCACTCTATCTCTTGATATAGAATAAAAAATCATTTCCGCTTGAAAGTCTTTTAATTCGCTCTATCTCTTGATGTAAAATAAAAAATCATTTCCGCTTGAAAGTCTTTTAATTCGCTCTATCTCTTGATGTAAAATAAAAAATCATTTCCATTTAAAAGTCTTTTAATTCGCTCTATCTCTTGATTTAAAACAAAAAATCATTTCCATTTAAAAGTCTTTTAATTCGCTCTATCTTTTGATATAAAATAAAAAATCATTTCCATTTAAAAGTCTTTTAATTCGCTCTATCTTTTGATATAAAATAAAAAATCATTTCCATTTAAAAGTCTTTTAATTCGCTCTATCTTTTGATATAAAATAAAAAATCATTTCCATTCAAAGGTTTTAGCCGAAACTGGATAATATGAATATTATTAGTACTTGATGCTATCCGGCTAGCTTCAATCTCCTCATCTTCACCAGCCATGCGCCGCTGCTACCCGTGCATTTTAAAGAGGATATAATTTCGATTCGTTTTCATTTTGCGCGGCGTAATAGCTCAAGAAACTCGCGTTAAGATTTTCTTTTAATTGCGCAACTCGTATGTCGGCGTTACGAGTTTACCTAAAAGCTAAAATAAATAACTAAACGAAACTCGACTCGGCCTTTCGCCGCAAAATACGCATTCTCGTAATGTAAACTCGAGCGATCGTCTTCGATCGTGATGAAACAAAACCGTACTCGCGGATGCGTAAAAGTCTAAAAGGTAAATTGTGTCAAAAAGTTTCGAAACGATTTACAAACCGGAACGTGGAATCTACGTTACGACGGCAACTAAGTTCGGTGATGAGCGCGGGCCAGCGCGTAGCTAAGGTTGCTCCATCAGTTTTTATCTTTGCGGAACTATCTCTAGCGAAAAGCCTACTTTCGCGTAAGGTCATTTCCACGCGATTATAATTATTTAAAAGGAAAATATTTACCGTAGTTTTCAAAATGCTGACGAAATAATCTAAAGCGCGTGAAGCGGCGGTAACGAGCCTGCAACCTTCGTACGAATCGGCGAGATCTTGAGCGCTATGCGTTTAGCCAATGAGTGAACGAGTCGAATATTATCGAGCGCGAACAACCACGCCATCGAAGTATGAGAGTACACACGACTCCTAATTTGCACAATATCAACGATTCGTTTGAGCCGGGAATATTCGTTACGCAATGGCAAAGTTTTAAGCTATACGTTCGAAGTAACTCGATAGCTTTTCATAGCTAATGAGCGAGCTGGACGAATAACCGGCAGCGCGATTGACCGCTCTTTCAAATATTGAGAGAGCGAACGAATCCTAATTTACATGGTACGCATGAATGTTTCGTTGCAGCGCGATTAACCGCTCTTTCAGATGTTGAGAGAGCAAACGAATCCTAATTTACACGTGTATATAGTAGACGTACTACGATTGTTTCGTTAGGAGTTGAAGCTACTCGCGCGGCGGTCGAACGCGAGCGTACTCGTTTGGAGGCTATTACACCATTTCTAAAGCATCGCTTTATTTGGTTCGACGTGAACATCTTTTTAACACACCTGTTCGCGTAAGTAAAAGCTTTCTATGTAGGGCTGTTTTCTTTCGAACTCGTAGATGAGAAGAACAAGCCAAAGAACGGCGCTTTCTACTCACCTGTCTTTACACGCGTAGACATTAGATAGCCGGTAAACTAATAAGATCTACGATAGCGCGTCACTTTATGTCGAGAAAAAGTAACAAACTTCCTTTAAAAGAGATTTCTTCGGATTAAAAGTGAGAATATGTTATTTTTATGTTGAGATCGGACGCTGCAACAGTTTTCGTTATACACGAGTAGAGTACATCCTTCGACTACAAAAAGTGTCGCGCTTTAATTGATCACGCTTGCCAGAAGGGTTTTGACGCGGAAATGCAGCAGCAAAGTTATATATACTGTTACACACTACACGTACGTAGTACATAGTACATAGTACATAGTACATAGTACATAGTATATGTATATATATATAACGCATACGTAGTACATGTTCATGTACATGAACATGTACATGTACATGTACATGTAGATGAAGATAGCGCGAAGATCGCGATGAAGATAGCAAGATGTAAAAATAAATAAAAAGTCTACAGCACCCGGTATTCCCAGGCGGTCACCCATCCAAGTACTAACCGGGCTCGACGTTGCTTAGCTTCAGTGATCGGACGAGAACTGGCGTTTTCAACGTGATATGGCCGTAGACACTGATGCGCTCTTCGAGACACGCTATTAACGCAGAGTTATAATAATGCTCACCAAGCCGTGACTATATTGTCCAATGGGCGTTCGCTGATTATTGCCACGTTTCTCATTAGCGTCTGTTGAAGCTTACTAAATGTCTACGGCCATATCACGTTGAAAACGCCAGTTCTCGTCCGATCACTGAAGCTAAGCAACGTCGAGCCCGGTTAGTACTTGGATGGGTGACCGCCTGGGAATACCGGGTGCTGTAGACCTTTAGTTTTTATCAAAATTATACTAATTTAGAATTTTCAAGCTTCTTTAATTCACTCTATCTCTTGATATAGAATAAAAAATCATTTCCGCTTGAAAGTCTTTTAATTCGCTCTATCTCTTGATGTAAAATAAAAAATCATTTCCGCTTGAAAGTCTTTTAATTCGCTCTATCTCTTGATGTAAAATAAAAAATCATTTCCATTTAAAAGTCTTTTAATTCGCTCTATCTCTTGATTTAAAACAAAAAATCATTTCCATTTAAAAGTCTTTTAATTCGCTCTATCTTTTGATATAAAATAAAAAATCATTTCCATTTAAAAGTCTTTTAATTCGCTCTATCTTTTGATATAAAATAAAAAATCATTTCCATTTAAAAGTCTTTTAATTCGCTCTATCTTTTGATATAAAATAAAAAATCATTTCCATTCAAAGGTTTTAGCCGAAACTGGATAATATGAATATTATTAGTACTTGATGCTATCCGGCTAGCTTCAATCTCCTCATCTTCACCAGCCATGCGCCGCTGCTACCCGTGCATTTTAAAGAGGATATAATTTCGATTCGTTTTCATTTTGCGCGGCGTAATAGCTCAAGAAACTCGCGTTAAGATTTCCTTTTAATTGCGCAACTCGTATGTCGGCGTTACGAGTTTACCTAAAAGCTAAAATAAATAACTAAACGAAACTCGACTCGGCCTTTCGCCGCAAAATACGCATTCTCGTAATGTAAACTCGAGCGATCGTCTTCGATCGTGATGAAACAAAACCGTACTCGCGGATGCGTAAAAGTCTAAAAGGTAAATTGTGTCAAAAAGTTTCGAAACGATTTACAAACCGGAACGTGGAATCTACGTTACGACGGCAACTAAGTTCGGTGATGAGCGCGGGCCAGCGCGTAGCTAAGGTTGCTCCATCAGTTTTTATCTTTGCGGAACTATCTCTAGCGAAAAGCCTACTTTCGCGTAAGGTCATTTCCACGCGATTATAATTATTTAAAAGGAAAATATTTACCGTAGTTTTCAAAATGCTGACGAAATAATCTAAAGCGCGTGAAGCGGCGGTAACGAGCCTGCAACCTTCGTACGAATCGGCGAGATCTTGAACGCTATGCGTTTAGCCAATGAGTGAACGAGTCGAATATTATCGAGCGCGAACAACCACGCCATCGAAGTATGAGAGTACACACGACTCCTAATTTGCACAATATCAACGATTCGTTTGAGCCGGGAATATTCGTTACGCAATGGCAAAGTTTTAAGCTATACGTTCGAAGTAACTCGATAGCTTTTCATAGCTAATGAGCGAGCTGGACGAATAACCGGCAGCGCGATTGACCGCTCTTTCAAATATTGAGAGAGCGAACGAATCCTAATTTACATGGTACGCATGAATGTTTCGTTGCAGCGCGATTAACCGCTCTTTCAGATGTTGAGAGAGCAAACGAATCCTAATTTACACGTGTATATAGTAGACGTACTACGATTGTTTCGTTAGGAGTTGAAGCTACTCGCGCGGCGGTCGAACGCGAGCGTACTCGTTTGGAGGCTATTACACCATTTCTAAAGCATCGCTTTATTTGGTTCGACGTGAACATCTTTTTAACACACCTGTTCGCGTAAGTAAAAGCTTTCTATGTAGGGCTGTTTTCTTTCGAACTCGTAGATGAGAAGAACAAGCCAAAGAACGGCGCTTTCTACTCACCTGTCTTTACACGCGTAGACATTAGATAGCCGGTAAACTAATAAGATCTACGATAGCGCGTCACTTTATGTCGAGAAAAAGTAACAAACTTCCTTTAAAAGAGATTTCTTCGGATTAAAAGTGAGAATATGTTATTTTTATGTTGAGATCGGACGCTGCAACAGTTTTCGTTATACACGAGTAGAGTACATCCTTCGACTACAAAAAGTGTCGCGCTTTAATTGATCACGCTTGCCAGAAGGGTTTTGACGCGGAAATGCAGCAGCAAAGTTATATATACTGTTACACACTACACGTACGTAGTACATAGTACATAGTACATAGTACATAGTATATGTATATATATATAACGCATACGTAGTACATGTTCATGTACATGAACATGTACATGTACATGTACATGTAGATGAAGATAGCGCGAAGATCGCGATGAAGATAGCAAGATGTAAAAATAAATAAAAAGTCTACAGCACCCGGTATTCCCAGGCGGTCACCCATCCAAGTACTAACCGGGCTCGACGTTGCTTAGCTTCAGTGATCGGACGAGAACTGGCGTTTTCAACGTGATATGGCCGTAGACACTGATGCGCTCTTCGAGACACGCTATTAACGCAGAGTTATAATAATGCTCACCAAGCCGTGACTATATTGTCCAATGGGCGTTCGCTGATTATTGCCACGTTTCTCATTAGCGTCTGTTGAAGCTTACTAAATGTCTACGGCCATATCACGTTGAAAACGCCAGTTCTCGTCCGATCACTGAAGCTAAGCAACGTCGAGCCCGGTTAGTACTTGGATGGGTGACCGCCTGGGAATACCGGGTGCTGTAGACCTTTAGTTTTTATCAAAATTATACTAATTTAGAATTTTCAAGCTTCTTTAATTCACTCTATCTCTTGATATAGAATAAAAAATCATTTCCGCTTGAAAGTCTTTTAATTCGCTCTATCTCTTGATGTAAAATAAAAAATCATTTCCGCTTGAAAGTCTTTTAATTCGCTCTATCTCTTGATGTAAAATAAAAAATCATTTCCATTTAAAAGTCTTTTAATTCGCTCTATCTCTTGATTTAAAACAAAAAATCATTTCCATTTAAAAGTCTTTTAATTCGCTCTATCTTTTGATATAAAATAAAAAATCATTTCCATTTAAAAGTCTTTTAATTCGCTCTATCTTTTGATATAAAATAAAAAATCATTTCCATTTAAAAGTCTTTTAATTCGCTCTATCTTTTGATATAAAATAAAAAATCATTTCCATTCAAAGGTTTTAGCCGAAACTGGATAATATGAATATTATTAGTACTTGATGCTATCCGGCTAGCTTCAATCTCCTCATCTTCACCAGCCATGCGCCGCTGCTACCCGTGCATTTTAAAGAGGATATAATTTCGATTCGTTTTCATTTTGCGCGGCGTAATAGCTCAAGAAACTCGCGTTAAGATTTTCTTTTAATTGCGCAACTCGTATGTCGGCGTTACGAGTTTACCTAAAAGCTAAAATAAATAACTAAACGAAACTCGACTCGGCCTTTCGCCGCAAAATACGCATTCTCGTAATGTAAACTCGAGCGATCGTCTTCGATCGTGATGAAACAAAACCGTACTCGCGGATGCGTAAAAGTCTAAAAGGTAAATTGTGTCAAAAAGTTTCGAAACGATTTACAAACCGGAACGTGGAATCTACGTTACGACGGCAACTAAGTTCGGTGATGAGCGCGGGCCAGCGCGTAGCTAAGGTTGCTCCATCAGTTTTTATCTTTGCGGAACTATCTCTAGCGAAAAGCCTACTTTCGCGTAAGGTCATTTCCACGCAATTATAATTATTTAAAAGGAAAATATTTACCGTAGTTTTCAAAATGCTGACGAAATAATCTAAAGCGCGTGAAGCGGCGGTAACGAGCCTGCAACCTTCGTACGAATCGGCGAGATCTTGAGCGCTATGCGTTTAGCCAATGAGTGAACGAGTCGAATATTATCGAGCGCGAACAACCACGCCATCGAAGTATGAGAGTACACACGACTCCTAATTTGCACAATATCAACGATTCGTTTGAGCCGGGAATATTCGTTACGCAATGGCAAAGTTTTAAGCTATACGTTCGAAGTAACTCGATAGCTTTTCATAGCTAATGAGCGAGCTGGACGAATAACCGGCAGCGCGATTGACCGCTCTTTCAAATATTGAGAGAGCGAACGAATCCTAATTTACATGGTACGCATGAATGTTTCGTTGCAGCGCGATTAACCGCTCTTTCAGATGTTGAGAGAGCAAACGAATCCTAATTTACACGTGTATATAGTAGACGTACTACGATTGTTTCGTTAGGAGTTGAAGCTACTCGCGCGGCGGTCGAACGCGAGCGTACTCGTTTGGAGGCTATTACACCATTTCTAAAGCATCGCTTTATTTGGTTCGACGTGAACATCTTTTTAACACACCTGTTCGCGTAAGTAAAAGCTTTCTATGTAGGGCTGTTTTCTTTCGAACTCGTAGATGAGAAGAACAAGCCAAAGAACGGCGCTTTCTACTCACCTGTCTTTACACGCGTAGACATTAGATAGCCGGTAAACTAATAAGATCTACGATAGCGCGTCACTTTATGTCGAGAAAAAGTAACAAACTTCCTTTAAAAGAGATTTCTTCGGATTAAAAGTGAGAATATGTTATTTTTATGTTGAGATCGGACGCTGCAACAGTTTTCGTTATACACGAGTAGAGTACATCCTTCGACTACAAAAAGTGTCGCGCTTTAATTGATCACGCTTGCCAGAAGGGTTTTGACGCGGAAATGCAGCAGCAAAGTTATATATACTGTTACACACTACACGTACGTAGTACATAGTACATAGTACATAGTACATAGTACATAGTATATATATATAACGCATACGTAGTACATGTTCATGTACATGAACATGTACATGTACATGTACATGTAGATGAAGATAGCGCGAAGATCGCGATGAAGATAGCAAGATGTAAAAATAAATAAAAAGTCTACAGCACCCGGTATTCCCAGGCGGTCACCCATCCAAGTACTAACCGGGCTCGACGTTGCTTAGCTTCAGTGATCGGACGAGAACTGGCGTTTTCAACGTGATATGGCCGTAGACACTGATGCGCTCTTCGAGACACGCTATTAACGCAGAGTTATAATAATGCTCACCAAGCCGTGACTATATTGTCCAATGGGCGTTCGCTGATTATTGCCACGTTTCTCATTAGCGTCTGTTGAAGCTTACTAAATGTCTACGGCCATATCACGTTGAAAACGCCAGTTCTCGTCCGATCACTGAAGCTAAGCAACGTCGAGCCCGGTTAGTACTTGGATGGGTGACCGCCTGGGAATACCGGGTGCTGTAGACCTTTAGTTTTTATCAAAATTATACTAATTTAGAATTTTCAAGCTTCTTTAATTCACTCTATCTCTTGATATAGAATAAAAAATCATTTCCGCTTGAAAGTCTTTTAATTCGCTCTATCTCTTGATGTAAAATAAAAAATCATTTCCGCTTGAAAGTCTTTTAATTCGCTCTATCTCTTGATGTAAAATAAAAAATCATTTCCATTTAAAAGTCTTTTAATTCGCTCTATCTCTTGATTTAAAACAAAAAATCATTTCCATTTAAAAGTCTTTTAATTCGCTCTATCTTTTGATATAAAATAAAAAATCATTTCCATTTAAAAGTCTTTTAATTCGCTCTATCTTTTGATATAAAATAAAAAATCATTTCCATTTAAAAGTCTTTTAATTCGCTCTATCTTTTGATATAAAATAAAAAATCATTTCCATTCAAAGGTTTTAGCCGAAACTGGATAATATGAATATTATTAGTACTTGATGCTATCCGGCTAGCTTCAATCTCCTCATCTTCACCAGCCATGCGCCGCTGCTACCCGTGCATTTTAAAGAGGATATAATTTCGATTCGTTTTCATTTTGCGCGGCGTAATAGCTCAAGAAACTCGCGTTAAGATTTTCTTTTAATTGCGCAACTCGTATGTCGGCGTTACGAGTTTACCTAAAAGCTAAAATAAATAACTAAACGAAACTCGACTCGGCCTTTCGCCGCAAAATACGCATTCTCGTAATGTAAACTCGAGCGATCGTCTTCGATCGTGATGAAACAAAACCGTACTCGCGGATGCGTAAAAGTCTAAAAGGTAAATTGTGTCAAAAAGTTTCGAAACGATTTACAAACCGGAACGTGGAATCTACGTTACGACGGCAACTATGTTCGGTGATGAGCGCGGGCCAGCGCGTAGCTAAGGTTGCTCCATCAGTTTTTATCTTTGCGGAACTATCTCTAGCGAAAAGCCTACTTTCGCGTAAGGTCATTTCCACGCAATTATAATTATTTAAAAGGAGAATATTTACCGTAGTTTTCAAAATGCTGACGAAATAATCTAAAGCGCGTGAAGCGGCGGTAACGAGCCTGCAACCTTCGTACGAATCGGCGAGATCTTGAGCGCTATGCGTTTAGCCAATGAGTGAACGAGTCGAATATTATCGAGCGCGAACAACCACGCCATCGAAGTATGAGAGTACACACGACTCCTAATTTGCACAATATCAACGATTCGTTTGAGCCGGGAATATTCGTTACGCAATGGCAAAGTTTTAAGCTATACGTTCGAAGTAACTCGATAGCTTTTCATAGCTAATGAGCGAGCTGGACGAATAACCGGCAGCGCGATTGACCGCTCTTTCAAATATTGAGAGAGCGAACGAATCCTAATTTACATGGTACGCATGAATGTTTCGTTGCAGCGCGATTAACCGCTCTTTCAGATGTTGAGAGAGCAAACGAATCCTAATTTACACGTGTATATAGTAGACGTACTACGATTGTTTCGTTAGGAGTTGAAGCTACTCGCGCGGCGATCGAACGCGAGCGTACTCGTTTGGAGGCTATTACACCATTTCTAAAGCATCGCTTTATTTGGTTCGACGTGAACATCTTTTTAACACACCTGTTCGCGTAAGTAAAAGCTTTCTATGTAGGGCTGTTTTCTTTCGAACTCGTAGATGAGAAGAACAAGCCAAAGAACGGCGCTTTCTACTCACCTGTCTTTACACGCGTAGACATTAGATAGCCGGTAAACTAATAAGATCTACGATAGCGCGTCACTTTATGTCGAGAAAAAGTAACAAACTTCCTTTAAAAGAGATTTCTTCGGATTAAAAGTGAGAATATGTTATTTTTATGTTGAGATCGGACGCTGCAACAGTTTTCGTTATACACGAGTAGAGTACATCCTTCGACTACAAAAAGTGTCGCGCTTTAATTGATCACGCTTGCCAGAAGGGTTTTGACGCGGAAATGCAGCAGCAAAATTATATATACTGTTACACACTACACGTACGTAGTACATAGTACATAGTACATAGTACATAGTATATGTATATATATATAACGCATACGTAGTACATGTTCATGTACATGAACATGTACATGTACATGTACATGTAGATGAAGATAGCGCGAAGATCGCGATGAAGATAGCAAGATGTAAAAATAAATAAAAAGTCTACAGCACCCGGTATTCCCAGGCGGTCACCCATCCAAGTACTAACCGGGCTCGACGTTGCTTAGCTTCAGTGATCGGACGAGAACTGGCGTTTTCAACGTGATATGGCCGTAGACACTGATGCGCTCTTCGAGACACGCTATTAACGCAGAGTTATAATAATGCTCACCAAGCCGTGACTATATTGTCCAATGGGCGTTCGCTGATTATTGCCACGTTTCTCATTAGCGTTTGTTGAAGCTTACTAAATGTCTACGGCCATATCACGTTGAAAACGCCAGTTCTCGTCCGATCACTGAAGCTAAGCAATGTCGAGCCCGGTTAGTACTTGGATGGGTGACCGCCTGGGAATACCGGGTGCTGTAGACCTTTAGTTTTTATCAAAATTATACTAATTTAGAATTTTCAAGCTTCTTTAATTCACTCTATCTCTTGATATAGAATAAAAAATCATTTCCGCTTGAAAGTCTTTTAATTCGCTCTATCTCTTGATGTAAAATAAAAAATCATTTCCGCTTGAAAGTCTTTTAATTCGCTCTATCTCTTGATGTAAAATAAAAAATCATTTCCATTTAAAAGTCTTTTAATTCGCTCTATCTCTTGATTTAAAACAAAAAATCATTTCCATTTAAAAGTCTTTTAATTCGCTCTATCTTTTGATATAAAATAAAAAATCATTTCCATTTAAAAGTCTTTTAATTCGCTCTATCTTTTGATATAAAATAAAAAATCATTTCCATTTAAAAGTCTTTTAATTCGCTCTATCTTTTGATATAAAATAAAAAATCATTTCCATTCAAAGGTTTTAGCCGAAACTGGATAATATGAATATTATTAGTACTTGATGCTATCCGGCTAGCTTCAATCTCCTCATCTTCACCAGCCATGCGCCGCTGCTACCCGTGCATTTTAAAGAGGATATAATTTCGATTCGTTTTCATTTTGCGCGGCGTAATAGCTCAAGAAACTCGCGTTAAGATTTTCTTTTAATTGCGCAACTCGTATGTCGGCGTTACGAGTTTACCTAAAAGCTAAAATAAATAACTAAACGAAACTCGACTCGGCCTTTCGCCGCAAAATACGCATTCTCGTAATGTAAACTCGAGCGATCGTCTTCGATCGTGATGAAACAAAACCGTACTCGCGGATGCGTAAAAGTCTAAAAGGTAAATTGTGTCAAAAAGTTTCGAAACGATTTACAAACCGGAACGTGGAATCTACGTTACGACGGCAACTAAGTTCGGTGATGAGCGCGGGCCAGCGCGTAGCTAAGGTTGCTCCATCAGTTTTTATCTTTGCGGAACTATCTCTAGCGAAAAGCCTACTTTCGCGTAAGGTCATTTCCACGCAATTATAATTATTTAAAAGGAAAATATTTACCGTAGTTTTCAAAATGCTGACGAAATAATCTAAAGCGCGTGAAGCGGCGGTAACGAGCCTGCAACCTTCGTACGAATCGGCGAGATCTTGAGCGCTATGCGTTTAGCCAATGAGTGAACGAGTCGAATATTATCGAGCGCGAACAACCACGCCATCGAAGTATGAGAGTACACACGACTCCTAATTTGCACAATATCAACGATTCGTTTGAGCCGGGAATATTCGTTACGCAATGGCAAAGTTTTAAGCTATACGTTCGAAGTAACTCGATAGCTTTTCATAGCTAATGAGCGAGCTGGACGAATAACCGGCAGCGCGATTGACCGCTCTTTCAAATATTGAGAGAGCGAACGAATCCTAATTTACATGGTACGCATGAATGTTTCGTTGCAGCGCGATTAACCGCTCTTTCAGATGTTGAGAGAGCAAACGAATCCTAATTTACACGTGTATATAGTAGACGTACTACGATTGTTTCGTTAGGAGTTGAAGCTACTCGCGCGGCGGTCGAACGCGAGCGTACTCGTTTGGAGGCTATTACACCATTTCTAAAGCATCGCTTTATTTGGTTCGACGTGAACATCTTTTTAACACACCTGTTCGCGTAAGTAAAAGCTTTCTATGTAGGGCTGTTTTCTTTCGAACTCGTAGATGAGAAGAACAAGCCAAAGAACGGCGCTTTCTACTCACCTGTCTTTACACGCGTAGACATTAGATAGCCGGTAAACTAATAAGATCTACGATAGCGCGTCACTTTATGTCGAGAAAAAGTAACAAACTTCCTTTAAAAGAGATTTCTTCGGATTAAAAGTGAGAATATGTTATTTTTATGTTGAGATCGGACGCTGCAACAGTTTTCGTTATACACGAGTAGAGTACATCCTTCGACTACAAAAAGTGTCGCGCTTTAATTGATCACGCTTGCCAGAAGGGTTTTGACGCGGAAATGCAGCAGCAAAGTTATATATACTGTTACACACTACACGTACGTAGTACATAGTACATAGTACATAGTACATAGTATATGTATATATATATAACGCATACGTAGTACATGTTCATGTACATGAACATGTACATGTACATGTACATGTAGATGAAGATAGCGCGAAGATCGCGATGAAGATAGCAAGATGTAAAAATAAATAAAAAGTCTACAGCACCCGGTATTCCCAGGCGGTCACCCATCCAAGTACTAACCGGGCTCGACGTTGCTTAGCTTCAGTAATCGGACGAGAACTGGCGTTTTCAACGTGATATGGCCGTAGACACTGATGCGCTCTTCGAGACACGCTATTAACGCAGAGTTATAATAATGCTCACCAAGCCGTGACTATATTGTCCAATGGGCGTTCGCTGATTATTGCCACGTTTCTCATTAGCGTCTGTTGAAGCTTACTAAATGTCTACGGCCATATCACGTTGAAAACGCCAGTTCTCGTCCGATCACTGAAGCTAAGCAACGTCGAGCCCGGTTAGTACTTGGATGGGTGACCGCCTGGGAATACCGGGTGCTGTAGACCTTTAGTTTTTATCAAAATTATACTAATTTAGAATTTTCAAGCTTCTTTAATTCACTCTATCTCTTGATATAGAATAAAAAATCATTTCCGCTTGAAAGTCTTTTAATTCGCTCTATCTCTTGATGTAAAATAAAAAATCATTTCCGCTTGAAAGTCTTTTAATTCGCTCTATCTCTTGATGTAAAATAAAAAATCATTTCCATTTAAAAGTCTTTTAATTCGCTCTATCTCTTGATTTAAAACAAAAAATCATTTCCATTTAAAAGTCTTTTAATTCGCTCTATCTTTTGATATAAAATAAAAAATCATTTCCATTTAAAAGTCTTTTAATTCGCTCTATCTTTTGATATAAAATAAAAAATCATTTCCATTCAAAGGTTTTAGCCGAAACTGGATAATATGAATATTATTAGTACTTGATGCTATCCGGCTAGCTTCAATCTCCTCATCTTCACCAGCCATGCGCCGCTGCTACCCGTGTATTTTAAAGAGGATATAATTTCGATTCGTTTTCATTTTGCGCGGCGTAATAGCTCAAGAAACTCGCGTTAAGATTTCCTTTTAATTGCGCAACTCGTATGTCGGCGTTACGAGTTTACCTAAAAGCTAAAATAAATAACTAAACGAAACTCGACTCGGCCTTTCGCCGCAAAATACGCATTCTCGTAATGTAAACTCGAGCGATCGTCTTCGATCGTGATGAAACAAAACCGTACTCGCGGATGCGTAAAAGTCTAAAAGGTAAATTGTGTCAAAAAGTTTCGAAACGATTTACAAACCGGAACGTGGAATCTACGTTACGACGGCAACTAAGTTCGGTGATGAGCGCGGGCCAGCGCGTAGCTAAGGTTGCTCCATCAGTTTTTATCTTTGCGGAACTATCTCTAGCGAAAAGCCTACTTTCGCGTAAGGTCATTTCCACGCAATTATAATTATTTAAAAGGAAAATATTTACCGTAGTTTTCAAAATGCTGACGAAATAATCTAAAGCGCGTGAAGCGGCGGTAACGAGCCTGCAACCTTCGTACGAATCGGCGAGATCTTGAGCGCTATGCGTTTAGCCAATGAGTGAACGAGTCGAATATTATCGAGCGCGAACAACCACGCCATCGAAGTATGAGAGTACACACGACTCCTAATTTGCACAATATCAACGATTCGTTTGAGCCGGGAATATTCGTTACGCAATGGCAAAGTTTTAAGCTATACGTTCGAAGTAACTCGATAGCTTTTCATAGCTAATGAGCGAGCTGGACGAATAACCGGCAGCGCGATTGACCGCTCTTTCAAATATTGAGAGAGCGAACGAATCCTAATTTACATGGTACGCATGAATGTTTCGTTGCAGCGCGATTAACCGCTCTTTCAGATGTTGAGAGAGCAAACGAATCCTAATTTACACGTGTATATAGTAGACGTACTACGATTGTTTCGTTAGGAGTTGAAGCTACTCGCGCGGCGGTCGAACGCGAGCGTACTCGTTTGGAGGCTATTACACCATTTCTAAAGCATCGCTTTATTTGGTTCGACGTGAACATCTTTTTAACACACCTGTTCGCGTAAGTAAAAGCTTTCTATGTAGGGCTGTTTTCTTTCGAACTCGTAGATGAGAAGAACAAGCCAAAGAACGGCGCTTTCTACTCACCTGTCTTTACACGCGTAGACATTAGATAGCCGGTAAACTAATAAGATCTACGATAGCGCGTCACTTTATGTCGAGAAAAAGTAACAAACTTCCTTTAAAAGAGATTTCTTCGGATTAAAAGTGAGAATATGTTATTTTTATGTTGAGATCGGACGCTGCAACAGTTTTCGTTATACACGAGTAGAGTACATCCTTCGACTACAAAAAGTGTCGCGCTTTAATTGATCACGCTTGCCAGAAGGGTTTTGACGCGGAAATGCAGCAGCAAAGTTATATATACTGTTACACACTACACGTACGTAGTACATAGTACATAGTACATAGTACATAGTATATGTATATATATATAACGCATACGTAGTACATGTTCATGTACATGAACATGTACATGTACATGTACATGTAGATGAAGATAGCGCGAAGATCGCGATGAAGATAGCAAGATGTAAAAATAAATAAAAAGTCTACAGCACCCGGTATTCCCAGGCGGTCACCCATCCAAGTACTAACCGGGCTCGACGTTGCTTAGCTTCAGTGATCGGACGAGAACTGGCGTTTTCAACGTGATATGGCCGTAGACACTGATGCGCTCTTCGAGACACGCTATTAACGCAGAGTTATAATAATGCTCACCAAGCCGTGACTATATTGTCCAATGGGCGTTCGCTGATTATTGCCACGTTTCTCATTAGCGTCTGTTGAAGCTTACTAAATGTCTACGGCCATATCACGTTGAAAACGCCAGTTCTCGTCCGATCACTGAAGCTAAGCAACGTCGAGCCCGGTTAGTACTTGGATGGGTGACCGCCTGGGAATACCGGGTGCTGTAGACCTTTAGTTTTTATCAAAATTATACTAATTTAGAATTTTCAAGCTTCTTTAATTCACTCTATCTCTTGATATAGAATAAAAAATCATTTCCGCTTGAAAGTCTTTTAATTCGCTCTATCTCTTGATGTAAAATAAAAAATCATTTCCGCTTGAAAGTCTTTTAATTCGCTCTATCTCTTGATGTAAAATAAAAAATCATTTCCATTTAAAAGTCTTTTAATTCGCTCTATCTCTTGATTTAAAACAAAAAATCATTTCCATTTAAAAGTCTTTTAATTCGCTCTATCTTTTGATATAAAATAAAAAATCATTTCCATTTAAAAGTCTTTTAATTCGCTCTATCTTTTGATATAAAATAAAAAATCATTTCCATTTAAAAGTCTTTTAATTCGCTCTATCTTTTGATATAAAATAAAAAATCATTTCCATTCAAAGGTTTTAGCCGAAACTGGATAATATGAATATTATTAGTACTTGATGCTATCCGGCTAGCTTCAATCTCCTCATCTTCACCAGCCATGCGCCGCTGCTACCCGTGCATTTTAAAGAGGATATAATTTCGATTCGTTTTCATTTTGCGCGGCGTAATAGCTCAAGAAACTCGCGTTAAGATTTTCTTTTAATTGCGCAACTCGTATGTCGGCGTTACGAGTTTACCTAAAAGCTAAAATAAATAACTAAACGAAACTCGACTCGGCCTTTCGCCGCAAAATACGCATTCTCGTAATGTAAACTCGAGCGATCGTCTTCGATCGTGATGAAACAAAACCGTACTCGCGGATGCGTAAAAGTCTAAAAGGTAAATTGTGTCAAAAAGTTTCGAAACGATTTACAAACCGGAACGTGGAATCTACGTTACGACGGCAACTAAGTTCGGTGATGAGCGCGGGCCAGCGCGTAGCTAAGGTTGCTCCATCAGTTTTTATCTTTGCGGAACTATCTCTAGCGAAAAGCCTACTTTCGCGTAAGGTCATTTCCACGCAATTATAATTATTTAAAAGGAAAATATTTACCGTAGTTTTCAAAATGCTGACGAAATAATCTAAAGCGCGTGAAGCGGCGGTAACGAGCCTGCAACCTTCTTACGAATCGGCGAGATCTTGAACGCTATGCGTTTAGCCAATGAGTGAACGAGTCGAATATTATCGAGCGCGAACAACCACGCCATCGAAGTATGAGAGTACACACGACTCCTAATTTGCACAATATCAACGATTCGTTTGAGCCGGGAATATTCGTTACGCAATGGCAAAGTTTTAAGCTATACGTTCGAAGTAACTCGATAGCTTTTCATAGCTAATGAGCGAGCTGGACGAATAACCGGCAGCGCGATTGACCGCTCTTTCAAATATTGAGAGAGCGAACGAATCCTAATTTACATGGTACGCATGAATGTTTCGTTGCAGCGCGATTAACCGCTCTTTCAGATGTTGAGAGAGCAAACGAATCCTAATTTACACGTGTATATAGTAGACGTACTACGATTGTTTCGTTAGGAGTTGAAGCTACTCGCGCGGCGGTCGAACGCGAGCGTACTCGTTTGGAGGCTATTACACCATTTCTAAAGCATCGCTTTATTTGGTTCGACGTGAACATCTTTTTAACACACCTGTTCGCGTAAGTAAAAGCTTTCTATGTAGGGCTGTTTTCTTTCGAACTCGTAGATGAGAAGAACAAGCCAAAGAACGGCGCTTTCTACTCACCTGTCTTTACACGCGTAGACATTAGATAGCCGGTAAACTAATAAGATCTACGATAGCGCGTCACTTTATGTCGAGAAAAAGTAACAAACTTCCTTTAAAAGAGATTTCTTCGGATTAAAAGTGAGAATATGTTATTTTTATGTTGAGATCGGACGCTGCAACAGTTTTTGTTATACACGAGTAGAGTACATCCTTCGACTACAAAAAGTGTCGCGCTTTAATTGATCACGCTTGCCAGAAGGGTTTTGACGCGGAAATGCAGCAGCAAAGTTATATATACTGTTACACACTACACGTACGTAGTACATAGTACATAGTACATAGTATATGTATATATATATAACGCATACGTAGTACATGTTCATGTACATGAACATGTACATGTACATGTACATGTAGATGAAGATAGCGCGAAGATCGCGATGAAGATAGCAAGATGTAAAAATAAATAAAAAGTCTACAGCACCCGGTATTCCCAGGCGGTCACCCATCCAAGTACTAACCGGGCTCGACGTTGCTTAGCTTCAGTGATCGGACGAGAACTGGCGTTTTCAACGTGATATGGCCGTAGACACTGATGCGCTCTTCGAGACACGCTATTAACGCAGAGTTATAATAATGCTCACCAAGCCGTGACTATATTGTCCAATGGGCGTTCGCTGATTATTGCCACGTTTCTCATTAGCGTCTGTTGAAGCTTACTAAATGTCTACGGCCATATCACGTTGAAAACGCCAGTTCTCGTCCGATCACTGAAGCTAAGCAACGTCGAGCCCGGTTAGTACTTGGATGGGTGACCGCCTGGGAATACCGGGTGCTGTAGACCTTTAGTTTTTATCAAAATTATACTAATTTAGAATTTTCAAGCTTCTTTATTTCACTCTATCTCTTGATATAGAATAAAAAATCATTTCCGCTTGAAAGTCTTTTAATTCGCTCTATCTCTTGATGTAAAATAAAAAATCATTTCCGCTTGAAAGTCTTTTAATTCGCTCTATCTCTTGATGTAAAATAAAAAATCATTTCCATTTAAAAGTCTTTTAATTCGCTCTATCTCTTGATTTAAAACAAAAAATCATTTCCATTTAAAAGTCTTTTAATTCGCTCTATCTTTTGATATAAAATAAAAAATCATTTCCATTTAAAAGTCTTTTAATTCGCTCTATCTTTTGATATAAAATAAAAAATCATTTCCATTTAAAAGTCTTTTAATTCGCTCTATCTTTTGATATAAAATAAAAAATCATTTCCATTCAAAGGTTTTAGCCGAAACTGGATAATATGAATATTATTAGTACTTGATGCTATCCGGCTAGCTTCAATCTCCTCATCTTCACCAGCCATGCGCCGCTGCTACCTGTGCATTTTAAAGAGGATATAATTTCGATTCGTTTTCATTTTGCGCGGCGTAATAGCTCAAGAAACTCGCGTTAAGATTTTCTTTTAATTGCGCAACTCGTATGTCGGCGTTACGAGTTTACCTAAAAGCTAAAATAAATAACTAAACGAAACTCGACTCGGCCTTTCGCCGCAAAATACGCATTCTCGTAATGTAAACTCGAGCGATCGTCTTCGATCGTGATGAAACAAAACCGTACTCGCGGATGCGTAAAAGTCTAAAAGGTAAATTGTGTCAAAAAGTTTCGAAACGATTTACAAACCGGAACGTGGAATCTACGTTACGACGGCAACTAAGTTCGGTGATGAGCGCGGGCCAGCGCGTAGCTAAGGTTGCTCCATCAGTTTTTATCTTTGCGGAACTATCTCTAGCGAAAAGCCTACTTTCGCGTAAGGTCATTTCCACGCGATTATAATTATTTAAAAGGAAAATATTTACCGTAGTTTTCAAAATGCTGACGAAATAATCTAAAGCGCGTGAAGCGGCGGTAACGAGCCTGAAACCTTCGTACGAATCGGCGAGATCTTGAACGCTATGCGTTTAGCCAATGAGTGAACGAGTCGAATATTATCGAGCGCGAACAACCACGCCATCGAAGTATGAGAGTACACACGACTCCTAATTTGCACAATATCAACGATTCGTTTGAGCCGGGAATATTCGTTACGCAATGGCAAAGTTTTAAGCTATACGTTCGAAGTAACTCGATAGCTTTTCATAGCTAATGAGCGAGCTGGACGAATAACCGGCAGCGCGATTGACCGCTCTTTCAAATATTGAGAGAGCGAACGAATCCTAATTTACATGGTACGCATGAATGTTTCGTTGCAGCGCGATTAACCGCTCTTTCAGATGTTGAGAGAGCAAACGAATCCTAATTTACACGTGTATATAGTAGACGTACTACGATTGTTTCGTTAGGAGTTGAAGCTACTCGCGCGGCGGTCGAACGCGAGCGTACTCGTTTGGAGGCTATTACACCATTTCTAAAGCATCGCTTTATTTGGTTCGACGTGAACATCTTTTTAACACACCTGTTCGCGTAAGTAAAAGCTTTCTATGTAGGGCTGTTTTCTTTCGAACTCGTAGATGAGAAGAACAAGCCAAAGAACGGCGCTTTCTACTCACCTGTCTTTACACGCGTAGACATTAGATAGCCGGTAAACTAATAAGATCTACGATAGCGCGTCACTTTATGTCGAGAAAAAGTAACAAACTTCCTTTAAAAGAGATTTCTTCGGATTAAAAGTGAGAATATGTTATTTTTATGTTGAGATCGGACGCTGCAACAGTTTTCGTTATACACGAGTAGAGTACATCCTTCGACTACAAAAAGTGTCGCGCTTTAATTGATCACGCTTGCCAGAAGGGTTTTGACGCGGAAATGCAGCAGCAAAGTTATATATACTGTTACACACTACACGTACGTAGTACATAGTACATAGTACATAGTATATGTATATATATATAACGCATACGTAGTACATGTTCATGTACATGAACATGTACATGTACATGTACATGTAGATGAAGATAGCGCGAAGATCGCGATGAAGATAGCAAGATGTAAAAATAAATAAAAAGTCTACAGCACCCGGTATTCCCAGGCGGTCACCCATCCAAGTACTAACCGGGCTCGACGTTGCTTAGCTTCAGTGATCGGACGAGAACTGGCGTTTTCAACGTGATATGGCCGTAGACACTGATGCGCTCTTCGAGACACGCTATTAACGCAGAGTTATAATAATGCTCACCAAGCCGTGACTATATTGTCCAATGGGCGTTCGCTGATTATTGCCACGTTTCTCATTAGCGTCTGTTGAAGCTTACTAAATGTCTACGGCCATATCACGTTGAAAACGCCAGTTCTCGTCCGATCACTGAAGCTAAGCAACGTCGAGCCCGGTTAGTACTTGGATGGGTGACCGCCTGGGAATACCGGGTGCTGTAGACCTTTAGTTTTTATCAAAATTATACTAATTTAGAATTTTCAAGCTTCTTTAATTCACTCTATCTCTTGATATAGAATAAAAAATCATTTCCGCTTGAAAGTCTTTTAATTCGCTCTATCTCTTGATGTAAAATAAAAAATCATTTCCGCTTGAAAGTCTTTTAATTCGCTCTATCTCTTGATGTAAAATAAAAAATCATTTCCATTTAAAAGTCTTTTAATTCGCTCTATCTCTTGATTTAAAACAAAAAATCATTTCCATTTAAAAGTCTTTTAATTCGCTCTATCTTTTGATATAAAATAAAAAATCATTTCCATTTAAAAGTCTTTTAATTCGCTCTATCTTTTGATATAAAATAAAAAATCATTTCCATTTAAAAGTCTTTTAATTCGCTCTATCTTTTGATATAAAATAAAAAATCATTTCCATTCAAAGGTTTTAGCCGAAACTGGATAATATGAATATTATTAGTACTTGATGCTATCCGGCTAGCTTCAATCTCCTCATCTTCACCAGCCATGCGCCGCTGCTACCCGTGCATTTTAAAGAGGATATAATTTCGGTTCGTTTTCATTTTGCGCGGCGTAATAGCTCAAGAAACTCGCGTTAAGATTTCCTTTTAATTGCGCAACTCGTATGTCGGCGTTACGAGTTTACCTAAAAGCTAAAATAAATAACTAAACGAAACTCGACTCGGCCTTTCGCCGCAAAATACGCATTCTCGTAATGTAAACTCGAGCGATCGTCTTCGATCGTGATGAAACAAAACCGTACTCGCGGATGCGTAAAAGTCTAAAAGGTAAATTGTGTCAAAAAGTTTCGAAACGATTTACAAACCGGAACGTGGAATCTACGTTACGACGGCAACTAAGTTCGGTGATGAGCGCGGGCCAGCGCGTAGCTAAGGTTGCTCCATCAGTTTTTATCTTTGCGGAACTATCTCTAGCGAAAAGCCTACTTTCGCGTAAGGTCATTTCCACGCAATTATAATTATTTAAAAGGAAAATATTTACCGTAGTTTTCAAAATGCTGACGAAATAATCTAAAGCGCGTGAAGCGGCGGTAACGAGCCTGCAACCTTCGTACGAATCGGCGAGATCTTGAGCGCTATGCGTTTAGCCAATGAGTGAACGAGTCGAATATTATCGAGCGCGAACAACCACGCCATCGAAGTATGAGAGTACACACGACTCCTAATTTGCACAATATCAACGATTCGTTTGAGCCGGGAATATTCGTTACGCAATGGCAAAGTTTTAAGCTATACGTTCGAAGTAACTCGATAGCTTTTCATAGCTAATGAGCGAGCTGGACGAATAACCGGCAGCGCGATTGACCGCTCTTTCAAATATTGAGAGAGCGAACGAATCCTAATTTACATGGTACGCATGAATGTTTCGTTGCAGCGCGATTAACCGCTCTTTCAGATGTTGAGAGAGCAAACGAATCCTAATTTACACGTGTATATAGTAGACGTACTACGATTGTTTCGTTAGGAGTTGAAGCTACTCGCGCGGCGGTCGAACGCGAGCGTACTCGTTTGGAGGCTATTACACCATTTCTAAAGCATCGCTTTATTTGGTTCGACGTGAACATCTTTTTAACACACCTGTTCGCGTAAGTAAAAGCTTTCTATGTAGGGCTGTTTTCTTTCGAACTCGTAGATGAGAAGAACAAGCCAAAGAATGGCGCTTTCTACTCACCTGTCTTTACACGCGTAGACATTAGATAGCCGGTAAACTAATAAGATCTACGATAGCGCGTCACTTTATGTCGAGAAAAAGTAACAAACTTCCTTTAAAAGAGATTTCTTCGGATTAAAAGTGAGAATATGTTATTTTTATGTTGAGATCGGACGCTGCAACAGTTTTCGTTATACACGAGTAGAGTACATCCTTCGACTACAAAAAGTGTCGCGCTTTAATTGATCACGCTTGCCAGAAGGGTTTTGACGCGGAAATGCAGCAGCAAAGTTATATATACTGTTACACACTACACGTACGTAGTACATAGTACATAGTACATAGTACATAGTATATGTATATATATATAACGCATACGTAGTACATGTTCATGTACATGAACATGTACATGTACATGTAGATGAAGATAGCGCGAAGATCGCGATGAAGATAGCAAGATGTAAAAATAAATAAAAAGTCTACAGCACCCGGTATTCCTAGGCGGTCACCCATCCAAGTACTAACCGGGCTCGACGTTGCTTAGCTTCAGTGATCGGACGAGAACTGGCGTTTTCAACGTGATATGGCCGTAGACACTGATGCGCTCTTCGAGACACGCTATTAACGCAGAGTTATAATAATGCTCACCAAGCCGTGACTATATTGTCCAATGGGCGTTCGCTGATTATTGCCACGTTTCTCATTAGCGTCTGTTGAAGCTTACTAAATGTCTACGGCCATATCACGTTGAAAACGCCAGTTCTCGTCCGATCACTGAAGCTAAGCAACGTCGAGCCCGGTTAGTACTTGGATGGGTGACCGCCTGGGAATACCGGGTGCTGTAGACCTTTAGTTTTTATCAAAATTATACTAATTTAGAATTTTCAAGCTTCTTTAATTCACTCTATCTCTTGATATAGAATAAAAAATCATTTCCGCTTGAAAGTCTTTTAATTCGCTCTATCTCTTGATGTAAAATAAAAAATCATTTCCGCTTGAAAGTCTTTTAATTCGCTCTATCTCTTGATGTAAAATAAAAAATCATTTCCATTTAAAAGTCTTTTAATTCGCTCTATCTCTTGATTTAAAACAAAAAATCATTTCCATTTAAAAGTCTTTTAATTCGCTCTATCTTTTGATATAAAATAAAAAATCATTTCCATTTAAAAGTCTTTTAATTCGCTCTATCTTTTGATATAAAATAAAAAATCATTTCCATTTAAAAGTCTTTTAATTCGCTCTATCTTTTGATATAAAATAAAAAATCATTTCCATTCAAAGGTTTTAGCCGAAACTGGATAATATGAATATTATTAGTACTTGATGCTATCCGGCTAGCTTCAATCTCCTCATCTTCACCAGCCATGCGCCGCTGCTACCCGTGCATTTTAAAGAGGATATAATTTCGATTCGTTTTCATTTTGCGCGGCGTAATAGCTCAAGAAACTCGCGTTAAGATTTCCTTTTAATTGCGCAACTCGTATGTCGGCGTTACGAGTTTACCTAAAAGCTAAAATAAATAACTAAACGAAACTCGACTCGGCCTTTCGCCGCAAAATACGCATTCTCGTAATGTAAACTCGAGCGATCGTCTTCGATCGTGATGAAACAAAACCGTACTCGCGGATGCGTAAAAGTCTAAAAGGTAAATTGTGTCAAAAAGTTTCGAAACGATTTACAAACCGGAACGTGGAATCTACGTTACGACGGCAACTAAGTTCGGTGATGAGCGCGGGCCAGCGCGTAGCTAAGGTTGCTCCATCAGTTTTTATCTTTGCGGAACTATCTCTAGCGAAAAGCCTACTTTCGCGTAAGGTCATTTCCACGCGATTATAATTATTTAAAAGGAAAATATTTACCGTAGTTTTCAAAATGCTGACGAAATAATCTAAAGCGCGTGAAGCGGCGGTAACGAGCCTGCAACCTTCGTACGAATCGGCGAGATCTTGAACGCTATGCGTTTAGCCAATGAGTGAACGAGTCGAATATTATCGAGCGCGAACAACCACGCCGTCGAAGTATGAGAGTACATACGACTCCTAATTTGCACAATATCAACGATTCGTTTGAGCCGGGAATATTCGTTACGCAATGGCAAAGTTTTAAGCTATGCGTTCGAAGTAACTCGATAGCTTTTCATAGCTAATGAGCGAGCTGGACGAATAACCGGCAGCGCGATTTACCGCTCTTTCAAATATTGAGAGAGCGAACGAATCCTAGTTTACATGGTACGCATGAATGTTTCGTTGCAGCGCGATTAACCGCTCTTTCAGATGTTAAGAGAGCAAACGAATCCTAATTTACACGTGTATATAGTAGACGTACTACGATTGTTTCGTTAGGAGTTGAAGCTACTCGCGCGGCGGTCGAACGCGAGCGTACTCGTTTGGAGGCTATTACACCATTTCTAAAGCATCGCTTTATTTGGTTCGACGTGAACATCTTTTTAACACACCTGTTCGCGTAAGTAAAAGCTTTCTATGTAGGGCTGTTTTCTTTCGAACTCGTAGATGAGAAGAACAAGCCAAAGAACGGCGCTTTCTACTCACCTGTCTTTACACGCGTAGACATTAGATAGCCGGTAAACTAATAAGATCTACGATAGCGCGTCACTTTATGTCGAGAAAAAGTAACAAACTTCCTTTAAAAGAGATTTCTTCGGATTAAAAGTGAGAATATGTTATTTTTATGTTGAGATCGGACGCTGCAACAGTTTTCGTTATACACGAGTAGAGTACATCCTTCGACTACAAAAAGTGTCGCGCTTTAATTGATCACGCTTGCCAGAAGGGTTTTGACGCGGAAATGCAGCAGCAAAGTTATATATACTGTTACACACTACACGTACGTAGTACATAGTACATAGTACATAGTATATGTATATATATATAACGCATACGTAGTACATGTTCATGTACACGAACATGTACATGTACATGTACATGTAGATGAAGATAGCGCGAAGATCGCGATGAAGATAGCAAGATGTAAAAATAAATAAAAAGTCTACAGCACCCGGTATTCCCAGGCGGTCACCCATCCAAGTACTAACCGGGCTCGACGTTGCTTAGCTTCAGTGATCGGACGAGAACTGGCGTTTTCAACGTGATATGGCCGTAGACACTGATGCGCTCTTCGAGACACGCTATTAACGCAGAGTTATAATAATGCTCACCAAGCCGTGACTATATTGTCCAATGGGCGTTCGCTGATTATTGCCACGTTTCTCATTAGCGTCTGTTGAAGCTTACTAAATGTCTACGGCCATATCACGTTGAAAACGCCAGTTCTCGTCCGATCACTGAAGCTAAGCAACGTCGAGCCCGGTTAGTACTTGGATGGGTGACCGCCTGGGAATACCGGGTGCTGTAGACCTTTAGTTTTTATCAAAATTATACTAATTTAGAATTTTCAAGCTTCTTTAATTCACTCTATCTCTTGATATAGAATAAAAAATCATTTCCGCTTGAAAGTCTTTTAATTCGCTCTATCTCTTGATGTAAAATAAAAAATCATTTCCGCTTGAAAGTCTTTTAATTCGCTCTATCTCTTGATGTAAAATAAAAAATCATTTCCATTTAAAAGTCTTTTAATTCGCTCTATCTCTTGATTTAAAATAAAAAATCATTTCCATTTAAAAGTCTTTTAATTCGCTCTATCTTTTGATATAAAATAAAAAATCATTTCCATTTAAAAGTCTTTTAATTTGCTCTATCTTTTGATATAAAATAAAAAATCATTTCCATTCAAAGGTTTTAGCCGAAACTGGATAATATGAATATTATTAGTACTTGATGCTATCCGGCTAGCTTCAATCTCCTCATCTTCACCAGCCATGCGCCGCTGCTACCCGTGTATTTTAAAGAGGATATAATTTCGATTCGTTTTCATTTTGCGCGGCGTAATAGCTCAAGAAACTCGCGTTAAGATTTCCTTTTAATTGCGCAACTCGTATGTCGGCGTTACGAGTTTACCTAAAAGCTAAAATAAATAACTAAACGAAACTCGACTCGGCCTTTCGCCGCAAAATACGCATTCTCGTAATGTAAACTCGAGCGATCGTCTTCGATCGTGATGAAACAAAACCGTACTCGCGGATGCGTAAAAGTCTAAAAGGTAAATTGTGTCAAAAAGTTTCGAAACGAATTACAAACCGGAACGTGGAATCTACGTTACGACGGCAACTAAGTTCGGTGATGAGCGCGGGCCAGCGCGTAGCTAAGGTTGCTCCATCAGTTTTTATCTTTGCGGAATTATCTCTAGCGAAAAGCCTACTTTCGCGTAAGGTCATTTCCACGCGATTATAATTATTTAAAAGGAAAATATTTACCGTAGTTTTCAAAATGCTGACGAAATAATCTAAAGCGCGTGAAGCGGCGGTAACGAGCCTGCAACCTTCGTACGAATCGGCGAGATCCTGAACGCTATGCGTTTAGCCAATGAGTGAACGAGTCGAATATTATCGAGCGCGAACAACCACGCCGTCGAAGTATGAGAGTACACACGACTCCTAATTTGCACAATATCAACGATTCGTTTGAGCCGGGAATATTCGTTACGCAATGGCAAAGTTTTAAGCTATGCGTTCGAAGTAACTCGATAGCTTTTCATAGCTAATGAGCGAGCTGGACGAATAACCGGCAGCGCGATTGACCGCTCTTTCAAATATTGAGAGAGCGAACGAATCCTAGTTTACATGGTACGCATGAATGTTTCGTTGCAGCGCGATTAACCGCTCTTTCAGATGTTAAGAGAGCAAACGAATCCTAATTTACACGTGTATATAGTAGACGTACTACGATTGTTTCGTTAGGAGTTGAAGCTACTCGCGCGGCGGTCGAACGCGAGCGTACTCGTTTGGAGGCTATTACACCATTTCTAAAGCATCGCTTTATTTGGTTCGACGTGAACATCTTTTTAACACACCTGTTCGTGGAAGTAAAAGCTTTCTATGTAGGGCTGTTTTCTTTCGAACTCGTAGATGAGAAGAACAAGCCAAAGAACGGCGCTTTCTACTCACCTGTCTTTACACGCGTAGACATTAGATAGCCGGTAAACTAATAAGATCTACGATAGCGCGTCACTTTATGTCGAGAAAAAGTAACAAACTTCCTTTAAAAGAGATTTCTTCGGATTAAAAGTGAGAATATGTTATTTTTATGTTGAGATCGGACGCTGCAACAGTTTTCGTTATACACGAGTAGAGTACATCCTTCGACTACAAAAAGTGTCGCGCTTTAATTGATCACGCTTGCCAGAAGGGTTTTGACGCGGAAATGCAGCAGCAAAGTTATATATACTGTTACACACTACACGTACGTAGTACATAGTACATAGTACATAGTACATAGTATATGTATATATATAACGCATACGTAGTACATGTTCATGTACATGAACATGTACATGTACATGTACATGTAGATGAAGATAGCGCGAAGATCGCGATGAAGATAGCAAGATGTAAAAATAAATAAAAAGTCTACAGCACCCGGTATTCCCAGGCGGTCACCCATCCAAGTACTAACCGGGCTCGACGTTGCTTAGCTTCAGTGATCGGACGAGAACTGGCGTTTTCAACGTGATATGGCCGTAGACACTGATGCGCTCTTCGAGACACGCTATTAACGCAGAGTTATAATAATGCTCACCAAGCCGTGACTATATTGTCCAATGGGCGTTCGCTGATTATTGCCACGTTTCTCATTAGCGTCTGTTGAAGCTTACTAAATGTCTACGGCCATATCACGTTGAAAACGCCAGTTCTCGTCCGATCACTGAAGCTAAGCAACGTCGAGCCCGGTTAGTACTTGGATGGGTGACCGCCTGGGAATACCGGGTGCTGTAGACCTTTAGTTTTTATCAAAATTATACTAATTTAGAATTTTCAAGCTTCTTTAATTCACTCTATCTCTTGATATAGAATAAAAAATCATTTCCGCTTGAAAGTCTTTTAATTCGCTCTATCTCTTGATGTAAAATAAAAAATCATTTCCGCTTGAAAGTCTTTTAATTCGCTCTATCTCTTGATGTAAAATAAAAAATCATTTCCATTTAAAAGTCTTTTAATTCGCTCTATCTCTTGATTTAAAACAAAAAATCATTTCCATTTAAAAGTCTTTTAATTCGCTCTATCTTTTGATATAAAATAAAAAATCATTTCCATTTAAAAGTCTTTTAATTCGCTCTATCTTTTGATATAAAATAAAAAATCATTTCCATTCAAAGGTTTTAGCCGAAACTGGATAATATGAATATTATTAGTACTTGATGCTATCCGGCTAGCTTCAATCTCCTCATCTTCACCAGCCATGCGCCGCTGCTACCCGTGCATTTTAAAGAGGATATAATTTCGATTCGTTTTCATTTTGCGCGGCGTAATAGCTCAAGAAACTCGCGTTAAGATTTTCTTTTAATTGCGCAACTCGTATGTCGGCGTTACGAGTTTACCTAAAAGCTAAAATAAATAACTAAACGAAACTCGACTCGGCCTTTCGCCGCAAAATACGCATTCTCGTAATGTAAACTCGAGCGATCGTCTTCGATCGTGATGAAACAAAACCGTACTCGCGGATGCGTAAAAGTCTAAAAGGTAAATTGTGTCAAAAAGTTTCGAAACGATTTACAAACCGGAACGTGGAATCTACGTTACGACGGCAACTAAGTTCGGTGATGAGCGCGGGCCAGCGCGTAGCTAAGGTTGCTCCATCAGTTTTTATCTTTGCGGAACTATCTCTAGCGAAAAGCCTACTTTCGCGTAAGGTCATTTCCACGCAATTATAATTATTTAAAAGGAAAATATTTACCGTAGTTTTCAAAATGCTGACGAAATAATCTAAAGCGCGTGAAGCGGCGGTAACGAGCCTGCAACCTTCGTACGAATCGGCGAGATCTTGAACGCTATGCGTTTAGCCAATGAGTGAACGAGTCGAATATTATCGAGCGCGAACAACCACGCCATCGAAGTATGAGAGTACACACGACTCCTAATTTGCACAATATCAACGATTCGTTTGAGCCGGGAATATTCGTTACGCAATGGCAAAGTTTTAAGCTATACGTTCGAAGTAACTCGATAGCTTTTCATAGCTAATGAGCGAGCTGGACGAATAACCGGCAGCGCGATTGACCGCTCTTTCAAATATTGAGAGAGCGAACGAATCCTAATTTACATGGTACGCATGAATGTTTCGTTGCAGCGCGATTAACCGCTCTTTCAGATGTTGAGAGAGCAAACGAATCCTAATTTACACGTGTATATAGTAGACGTACTACGATTGTTTCGTTAGGAGTTGAAGCTACTCGCGCGGCGGTCGAACGCGAGCGTACTCGTTTGGAGGCTATTACACCATTTCTAAAGCATCGCTTTATTTGGTTCGACGTGAACATCTTTTTAACACACCTGTTCGCGTAAGTAAAAGCTTTCTATGTAGGGCTGTTTTCTTTCGAACTCGTAGATGAGAAGAACAAGCCAAAGAACGGCGCTTTCTACTCACCTGTCTTTACACGCGTAGACATTAGATAGCCGGTAAACTAATAAGATCTACGATAGCGCGTCACTTTATGTCGAGAAAAAGTAACAAACTTCCTTTAAAAGAGATTTCTTCGGATTAAAAGTGAGAATATGTTATTTTTATGTTGAGATCGGACGCTGCAACAGTTTTCGTTATACACGAGTAGAGTACATCCTTCGACTACAAAAAGTGTCGCGCTTTAATTGATCACGCTTGCCAGAAGGGTTTTGACGCGGAAATGCAGCAGCAAAGTTATATATACTGTTACACACTACACGTACGTAGTACATAGTACATAGTACATAGTACATAGTATATGTATATATATATAACGCATACGTAGTACATGTTCATGTACATGAACATGTACATGTACATGTACATGTAGATGAAGATAGCGCGAAGATCGCGATGAAGATAGCAAGATGTAAAAATAAATAAAAAGTCTACAGCACCCGGTATTCCCAGGCGGTCACCCATCCAAGTACTAACCGGGCTCGACGTTGCTTAGCTTCAGTGATCGGACGAGAACTGGCATTTTCAACGTGATATGGCCGTAGACACTGATGCGCTCTTCGAGACACGCTATTAACGCAGAGTTATAATAATGCTCACCAAGCCGTGACTATATTGTCCAATGGGCGTTCGCTGATTATTGCCACGTTTCTCATTAGCGTCTGTTGAAGCTTACTAAATGTCTACGGCCATATCACGTTGAAAACGCCAGTTCTCGTCCGATCACTGAAGCTAAGCAACGTCGAGCCCGGTTAGTACTTGGATGGGTGACCGCCTGGGAATACCGGGTGCTGTAGACCTTTAGTTTTTATCAAAATTATACTAATTTAGAATTTTCAAGCTTCTTTAATTCACTCTATCTCTTGATATAGAATAAAAAATCATTTCCGCTTGAAAGTCTTTTAATTCGCTCTATCTCTTGATGTAAAATAAAAAATCATTTCCGCTTGAAAGTCTTTTAATTCGCTCTATCTCTTGATGTAAAATAAAAAATCATTTCCATTTAAAAGTCTTTTAATTCGCTCTATCTCTTGATTTAAAACAAAAAATCATTTCCATTTAAAAGTCTTTTAATTCGCTCTATCTTTTGATATAAAATAAAAAATCATTTCCATTTAAAAGTCTTTTAATTCGCTCTATCTTTTGATATAAAATAAAAAATCATTTCCATTTAAAAGTCTTTTAATTCGCTCTATCTTTTGATATAAAATAAAAAATCATTTCCATTCAAAGGTTTTAGCCGAAACTGGATAATATGAATATTATTAGTACTTGATGCTATCCGGCTAGCTTCAATCTCCTCATCTTCACCAGCCATGCGCCGCTGCTACCCGTGCATTTTAAAGAGGATATAATTTCGATTCGTTTTCATTTTGCGCGGCGTAATAGCTCAAGAAACTCGCGTTAAGATTTTCTTTTAATTGCGCAACTCGTATGTCGGCGTTACGAGTTTACCTAAAAGCTAAAATAAATAACTAAACGAAACTCGACTCGGCCTTTCGCCGCAAAATACGCATTCTCGTAATGTAAACTCGAGCGATCGTCTTCGATCGTGATGAAACAAAACCGTACTCGCGGATGCGTAAAAGTCTAAAAGGTAAATTGTGTCAAAAAGTTTCGAAACGATTTACAAACCGGAACGTGGAATCTACGTTACGACGGCAACTAAGTTCGGTGATGAGCGCGGGCCAGCGCGTAGCTAAGGTTGCTCCATCAGTTTTTATCTTTGCGGAACTATCTCTAGCGAAAAGCCTACTTTCGCGTAAGGTCATTTCCACGCAATTATAATTATTTAAAAGGAAAATATTTACCGTAGTTTTCAAAATGCTGACGAAATAATCTAAAGCGCGTGAAGCGGCGGTAACGAGCCTGCAACCTTCGTACGAATCGGCGAGATCTTGAACGCTATGCGTTTAGCCAATGAGTGAACGAGTCGAATATTATCGAGCGCGAACAACCACGCCATCGAAGTATGAGAGTACACACGACTCCTAATTTGCACAATATCAACGATTCGTTTGAGCCGGGAATATTCGTTACGCAATGGCAAAGTTTTAAGCTATACGTTCGAAGTAACTCGATAGCTTTTCATAGCTAATGAGCGAGCTGGACGAATAACCGGCAGCGCGATTGACCGCTCTTTCAAATATTGAGAGAGCGAACGAATCCTAATTTACATGGTACGCATGAATGTTTCGTTGCAGCGCGATTAACCGCTCTTTCAGATGTTGAGAGAGCAAACGAATCCTAATTTACACGTGTATATAGTAGACGTACTACGATTGTTTCGTTAGGAGTTGAAGCTACTCGCGCGGCGGTCGAACGCGAGCGTACTCGTTTGGAGGCTATTACACCATTTCTAAAGCATCGCTTTATTTGGTTCGACGTGAACATCTTTTTAACACACCTGTTCGCGTAAGTAAAAGCTTTCTATGTAGGGCTGTTTTCTTTCGAACTCGTAGATGAGAAGAACAAGCCAAAGAACGGCGCTTTCTACTCACCTGTCTTTACACGCGTAGACATTAGATAGCCGGTAAACTAATAAGATCTACGATAGCGCGTCACTTTATGTCGAGAAAAAGTAACAAACTTCCTTTAAAAGAGATTTCTTCGGATTAAAAGTGAGAATATGTTATTTTTATGTTGAGATCGGACGCTGCAACAGTTTTCGTTATACACGAGTAGAGTACATCCTTCGACTACAAAAAGTGTCGCGCTTTAATTGATCACGCTTGCCAGAAGGGTTTTGACGCGGAAATGCAGCAGCAAAGTTATATATACTGTTACACACTACACGTACGTAGTACATAGTACATAGTACATAGTACATAGTATATGTATATATATATAACGCATACGTAGTACATGTTCATGTACATGAACATGTACATGTACATGTACATGTAGATGAAGATAGCGCGAAGATCGCGATGAAGATAGCAAGATGTAAAAATAAATAAAAAGTCTACAGCACCCGGTATTCCCAGGCGGTCACCCATCCAAGTACTAACCGGGCTCGACGTTGCTTAGCTTCAGTGATCGGACGAGAACTGGCGTTTTCAACGTGATATGGCCGTAGACACTGATGCGCTCTTCGAGACACGCTATTAACGCAGAGTTATAATAATGCTCACCAAGCCGTGACTATATTGTCCAATGGGCGTTCGCTGATTATTGCCACGTTTCTCATTAGCGTCTGTTGAAGCTTACTAAATGTCTACGGCCATATCACGTTGAAAACGCCAGTTCTCGTCCGATCACTGAAGCTAAGCAACGTCGAGCCCGGTTAGTACTTGGATGGGTGACCGCCTGGGAATACCGGGTGCTGTAGACCTTTAGTTTTTATCAAAATTATACTAATTTAGAATTTTCAAGCTTCTTTAATTCACTCTATCTCTTGATATAGAATAAAAAATCATTTCCGCTTGAAAGTCTTTTAATTCGCTCTATCTCTTGATGTAAAATAAAAAATCATTTCCGCTTGAAAGTCTTTTAATTCGCTCTATCTCTTGATGTAAAATAAAAAATCATTTCCATTTAAAAGTCTTTTAATTCGCTCTATCTCTTGATTTAAAACAAAAAATCATTTCCATTTAAAAGTCTTTTAATTCGCTCTATCTTTTGATATAAAATAAAAAATCATTTCCATTTAAAAGTCTTTTAATTCGCTCTATCTTTTGATATAAAATAAAAAATCATTTCCATTTAAAAGTCTTTTAATTCGCTCTATCTTTTGATATAAAATAAAAAATCATTTCCATTCAAAGGTTTTAGCCGAAACTGGATAATATGAATATTATTAGTACTTGATGCTATCCGGCTAGCTTCAATCTCCTCATCTTCACCAGCCATGCGCCGCTGCTACCCGTGCATTTTAAAGAGGATATAATTTCGATTCGTTTTCATTTTGCGCGGCGTAATAGCTCAAGAAACTCGCGTTAAGATTTTCTTTTAATTGCGCAACTCGTATGTCGGCGTTACGAGTTTACCTAAAAGCTAAAATAAATAACTAAACGAAACTCGACTCGGCCTTTCGCCGCAAAATACGCATTCTCGTAATGTAAACTCGAGCGATCGTCTTCGATCGTGATGAAACAAAACCGTACTCGCGGATGCGTAAAAGTCTAAAAGGTAAATTGTGTCAAAAAGTTTCGAAACGATTTACAAACCGGAACGTGGAATCTACGTTACGACGGCAACTAAGTTCGGTGATGAGCGCGGGCCAGCGCGTAGCTAAGGTTGCTCCATCAGTTTTTATCTTTGCGGAACTATCTCTAGCGAAAAGCCTACTTTCGCGTAAGGTCATTTCCACGCAATTATAATTATTTAAAAGGAAAATATTTACCGTAGTTTTCAAAATGCTGACGAAATAATCTAAAGCGCGTGAAGCGGCGGTAACGAGCCTGCAACCTTCGTACGAATCGGCGAGATCTTGAACGCTATGCGTTTAGCCAATGAGTGAACGAGTCGAATATTATCGAGCGCGAACAACCACGCCATCGAAGTATGAGAGTACACACGACTCCTAATTTGCACAATATCAACGATTCGTTTGAGCCGGGAATATTCGTTACGCAATGGCAAAGTTTTAAGCTATACGTTCGAAGTAACTCGATAGCTTTTCATAGCTAATGAGCAAGCTGGACGAATAACCGGCAGCGCGATTGACCGCTCTTTCAAATATTGAGAGAGCGAACGAATCCTAATTTACATGGTACGCATGAATGTTTCGTTGCAGCGCGATTAACCGCTCTTTCAGATGTTGAGAGAGCAAACGAATCCTAATTTACACATGTATATAGTAGACGTACTACGATTGTTTCGTTAGGAGTTGAAGCTACTCGCGCGGCGGTCGAACGCGAGCGTACTCGTTTGGAGGCTATTACACCATTTCTAAAGCATCGCTTTATTTGGTTCGACGTGAACATCTTTTTAACACACCTGTTCGCGTAAGTAAAAGCTTTCTATGTAGGGCTGTTTTCTTTCGAACTCGTAGATGAGAAGAACAAGCCAAAGAACGGCGCTTTCTACTCACCTGTCTTTACACGCGTAGACATTAGATAGCCGGTAAACTAATAAGATCTACGATAGCGCGTCACTTTATGTCGAGAAAAAGTAACAAACTTCCTTTAAAAGAGATTTCTTCGGATTAAAAGTGAGAATATGTTATTTTTATGTTGAGATCGGACGCTGCAACAGTTTTCGTTATACACGAGTAGAGTACATCCTTCGACTACAAAAAGTGTCGCGCTTTAATTGATCACGCTTGCCAGAAGGGTTTTGACGCGGAAATGCAGCAGCAAAGTTATATATACTGTTACACACTACACGTACGTAGTACATAGTACATAGTACATAGTATATGTATATATATATAACGCATACGTAGTACATGTTCATGTACACGAACATGTACATGTACATGTACATGTAGATGAAGATAGCGCGAAGATCGCGATGAAGATAGCAAGATGTAAAAATAAATAAAAAGTCTACAGCACCCGGTATTCCCAGGCGGTCACCCATCCAAGTACTAACCGGGCTCGACGTTGCTTAGCTTCAGTGATCGGACGAGAACTGGCGTTTTCAACGTGATATGGCCGTAGACACTGATGCGCTCTTCGAGACACGCTATTAACGCAGAGTTATAATAATGCTCACCAAGCCGTGACTATATTGTCCAATGGGCGTTCGCTGATTATTGCCACGTTTCTCATTAGCGTCTGTTGAAGCTTACTAAATGTCTACGGCCATATCACGTTGAAAACGCCAGTTCTCGTCCGATCACTGAAGCTAAGCAACGTCGAGCCCGGTTAGTACTTGGATGGGTGACCGCCTGGGAATACCGGGTGCTGTAGACCTTTAGTTTTTATCAAAATTATACTAATTTAGAATTTTCAAGCTTCTTTAATTCACTCTATCTCTTGATATAGAATAAAAAATCATTTCCGCTTGAAAGTCTTTTAATTCGCTCTATCTCTTGATGTAAAATAAAAAATCATTTCCGCTTGAAAGTCTTTTAATACGCTCTATCTCTTGATGTAAAATAAAAAATCATTTCCATTTAAAAGTCTTTTAATTCGCTCTATCTCTTGATTTAAAACAAAAAATCATTTCCATTTAAAAGTCTTTTAATTCGCTCTATCTTTTGATATAAAATAAAAAATCATTTCCATTTAAAAGTCTTTTAATTCGCTCTATCTTTTGATATAAAATAAAAAATCATTTCCATTCAAAGGTTTTAGCCGAAACTGGATAATATGATTATTATTAGTACTTGATGCTATCCGGCTAGCTTCAATCTCCTCATCTTCACCAGCCATGCGCCGCTGCTACCCGTGTATTTTAAAGAGGATATAATTTCGATTCGTTTTCATTTTGCGCGGCGTAATAGCTCAAGAAACTCGCGTTAAGATTTCCTTTTAATTGCGCAACTCGTATGTCGGCGTTACGAGTTTACCTAAAAGCTAAAATAAATAACTAAACGAAACTCGACTCGGCCTTTCGCCGCAAAATACGCATTCTCGTAATGTAAACTCGAGCGATCGTCTTCGATCGTGATGAAACAAAACCGTACTCGCGGATGCGTAAAAGTCTAAAAGGTAAATTGTGTCAAAAAGTTTCGAAACGATTTACAAACCGGAACGTGGAATCTACGTTACGACGGCAACTAAGTTCGGTGATGAGCGCGGGCCAGCGCGTAGCTAAGGTTGCTCCATCAGTTTTTATCTTTGCGGAACTATCTCTAGCGAAAAGCCTACTTTCGCGTAAGGTCATTTCCACGCAATTATAATTATTTAAAAGGAAAATATTTACCGTAGTTTTCAAAATGCTGACGAAATAATCTAAAGCGCGTGAAGCGGCGGTAACGAGCCTGCAACCTTCGTACGAATCGGCGAGATCTTGAACGCTATGCGTTTAGCCAATGAGTGAACGAGTCGAATATTATCGAGCGCGAACAACCACGCCATCGAAGTATGAGAGTACACACGACTCCTAATTTGCACAATATCAAAGATTCGTTTGAGCCGGGAATATTCGTTACGCAATGGCAAAGTTTTAAGCTATACGTTCGAAGTAACTCGATAGCTTTTCATAGCTAATGAGCGAGCTGGACGAATAACCGGCAGCGCGATTGACCGCTCTTTCAAATATTGAGAGAGCGAACGAATCCTAATTTACATGGTACGCATGAATGTTTCGTTGCAGCGCGATTAACCGCTCTTTCAGATGTTGAGAGAGCAAACGAATCCTAATTTACACGTGTATATAGTAGACGTACTACGATTGTTTCGTTAGGAGTTGAAGCTACTCGCGCGGCGGTCGAACGCGAGCGTACTCGTTTGGAGGCTATTACACCATTTCTAAAGCATCGCTTTATTTGGTTCGACGTGAACATCTTTTTAACACACCTGTTCGCGTAAGTAAAAGCTTTCTATGTAGGGCTGTTTTCTTTCGAACTCGTAGATGAGAAGAACAAGCCAAAGAACGGCGCTTTCTACTCACCTGTCTTTACACGCGTAGACATTAGATAGCCGGTAAACTAATAAGATCTACGATAGCGCGTCACTTTATGTCGAGAAAAAGTAACAAACTTCCTTTAAAAGAGATTTCTTCGGATTAAAAGTGAGAATATGTTATTTTTATGTTGAGATCGGACGCTGCAACAGTTTTCGTTATACACGAGTAGAGTACATCCTTCGACTACAAAAAGTGTCGCGCTTTAATTGATCACGCTTGCCAGAAGGGTTTTGACGCGGAAATGCAGCAGCAAAGTTATATATACTGTTACACACTACACGTACGTAGTACATAGTACATAGTACATAGTATATGTATATATATAACGCATACGTAGTACATGAACATGTACATGTACATGTACATGTAGATGAATATAGCGCGAAGATCGCGATGAAGATAGCAAGATGTAAAAATAAATAAAAAGTCTACAGCACCCGGTATTCCCAGGCGGTCACCCATCCAAGTACTAACCGGGCTCGACGTTGCTTAGCTTCAGTGATCGGACGAGAACTGGCGTTTTCAACGTGATATGGCCGTAGACACTGATGCGCTCTTCGAGACACGCTATTAACGCAGAGTTATAATAATGCTCACCAAGCCGTGACTATATTGTCCAATGGGCGTTCGCTGATTATTGCCACGTTTCTCATTAGCGTCTGTTGAAGCTTACTAAATGTCTACGGCCATATCACGTTGAAAACGCCAGTTCTCGTCCGATCACTGAAGCTAAGCAACGTCGAGCCCGGTTAGTACTTGGATGGGTGACCGCCTGGGAATACCGGGTGCTGTAGACCTTTAGTTTTTATCAAAATTATACTAATTTAGAATTTTCAAGCTTCTTTAATTCACTCTATCTCTTGATATAGAATAAAAAATCATTTCCGCTTGAAAGTCTTTTAATTCGCTCTATCTCTTGATGTAAAATAAAAAATCATTTCCATTTAAAAGTCTTTTAATTCGCTCTATCTTTTGATATAAAATAAAAAATCATTTCCATTTAAAAGTCTTTTAATTCGCTCTATCTTTTGATATAAAATAAAAAATCATTTCCATTCAAAGGTTTTAGCCGAAACTGGATAATATGAATATTATTAGTACTTGATGCTATGCGGCTAGCTTCAATCTCCTCATCTTCACCAGCCATGCGCCGCTGCTACCTGTGTATTTTAAAGAGGATATAATTTCGATTCGTTTTCATTTTGCGCGGCGTAATAGCTCAAGAAACTCGCGTTAAGATTTCCTTTTAATTGCGCAACTCGTATGTCGGCGTTACGAGTTTACCTAAAAGCTAAAATAAATAACTAAACGAAACTCGACTCGGCCTTTCGCCGCAAAATACGCATTCTCGTAATGTAAACTCGAGCGATCGTCTTCGATCGTGATGAAACAAAACCGTACTCGCGGATGCGTAAAAGTCTAAAAGGTAAATTGTGTCAAAAAGTTTCGAAACGAATTACAAACCGGAACGTGGAATCTACGTTACGACGGCAACTAAGTTCGGTGATGAGCGCGGGCCAGCGCGTAGCTAAGGTTGCTCCATCAGTTTTTATCTTTGCCGAATTATCTCTAGCGAAAAGCCTACATTCGCGTAAGGTCATTTCCACGCGATTATAATTATTTAAAAGGAAAATATTTACCGTAGTTTTCAAAATGCTGACGAAATAATCTAAAGCGCGTGAAGCGGCGGTAACGAGCCTGCAACCTTCGTACGAATCGGCGAGATCTTGAACGCTATGCGTTTAGCCAATGAGTGAACGAGTCGAATATTATCGAGCGCGAACAACCACGCCGTCGAAGTATGAGAGTACACACGACTCTTAATTTGCACAATATCAACGATTCGTTTGAGCCGGGAATATTCGTTACGCAATGGCAAAGTTTTAAGCTATGCGTTCGAAGTAACTCGATAGCTTTTCATAGCTAATGAGCGAGCTGGACGAATAACCGGCAGCGCGATTGACCGCTCTTTCAAATATTGAGAGAGCGAACGAATCCTAGTTTACATGGTACGCATGAATGTTTCGTTGCAGCGCGATTAACCGCTCTTTCAGATGTTGAGAGAGCAAACGAATCCTAATTTACACGTGTATATAGTAGACGTACTACGATTGTTTCGTTAGGAGTTGAAGCTACTCGCGCGGCGGTCGAACGCGAGCGTACTCGTTTGGAGGCTATTACACCATTTCTAAAGCATCGCTTTATTTGGTTCGACGTGAACATCTTTTTAACACACCTGTTCGCGTAAGTAAAAGCTTTCTATGTAGGGCTGTTTTCTTTCGAACTCGTAGATGAGAAGAACAAGCCAAAGAACGGCGCTTACTACTCACCTGTCTTTACACGCGTAGACATTAGATAGCCGGTAAACTAATAAGATCTACGATAGCGCGTCACTTTATGTCGAGAAAAAGTAACAAACTTCCTTTAAAAGAGATTTCTTCGGATTAAAAGTGAGAATATGTTATTTTTATGTTGAGATCGGACGCTGCAACAGTTTTCGTTATACACGAGTAGAGTACATCCTTCGACTACAAAAAGTGTCGCGCTTTAATTGATCACGCTTGCCAGAAGGGTTTTGACGCGGAAATGCAGCAGCAAAGTTATATATACTGTTACACACTACACGTACGTAGTACATAGTACATAGTATATGTATATATATATAACGCATACGTAGTACATGAACATGTACATGTACATGTAGATGAAGATAGCGCGAAGATCGCGATGAAGATAGCAAGATGTAAAAATAAATAAAAAGTTTACAGCACCCGGTATTCCCAGGCGGTCACCCATCCAAGTACTAACCGGGCTCGACGTTGCTTAGCTTCAGTGATCGGACGAGAACTGGCGTTTTCAACGTGATATGGCCGTAGACACTGATACGCTCTTCGAGACACGCTATTAACGCAGAGTTATAATAATGCTCACCAAGCCGTGACTATATTGTCCAATGGGCGTTCGCTGATTATTGCCACGTTTCTCATTAGCGTCTGTTGAAGCTTACTAAATGTCTACGGCCATATCACATTGAAAACGCCAGTTCTCGTCCGATCACTGAAGCTAAGCAACGTCGAGCCCGGTTAGTACTTGGATGGGTGACCGCCTGGGAATACCGGGTGCTGTAGACCTTTAGTTTTTATCAAAATTATACTAATTTAGAATTTTCAAGCTTCTTTAATTCACTCTATCTCTTGATATAGAATAAAAAATCATTTCCGCTTGAAAGTCTTTTAATTCGCTCTATCTCTTGATGTAAAATAAAAAATCATTTCCATTTAAAAGTCTTTTAATTCGCTCTATCTTTTGATATAAAATAAAAAATCATTTCCATTTAAAAGTCTTTTAATTCGCTCTATCTTTTGATATAAAATAAAAAATCATTTCCATTCAAAGGTTTTAGCCGAAACTGGATAATATGAATATTATTAGTACTTGATGCTATCCGGCTAGCTTCAATCTCCTCATCTTCACCAGCCATGCGCCGCTGCTACCCGTGTATTTTAAAGAGGATATAATTTCGATTCGTTTTCATTTTGCGCGGCGTAATAGCTCAAGAAACTCGCGTTAAGATTTCCTTTTAATTGCGCAACTCGTATGTCGGCGTTACGAGTTTACCTAAAAGCTAAAATAAATAACTAAACGAAACTCGACTCGGCCTTTCGCCGCAAAATACGCATTCTCGTAATGTAAACTCGAGCGATCGTCTTCGATCGTGATGAAACAAAACCGTACTCGCGGATGCGTAAAAGTCTAAAAGGTAAATTGTGTCAAAAAGTTTCGAAACGAATTACAAACCGGAACGTGGAATCTACGTTACGACGGCAACTAAGTTCGGTGATGAGCGCGGGCCAGCGCGTAGCTAAGGTTGCTCCATCAGTTTTTATCTTTGCGGAATTATCTCTAGCGAAAAGCCTACATTCGCGTAAGGTCATTTCCACGCGATTATAATTATTTAAAAGGAAAATATTTACCGTAGTTTTCAAAATGCTGACGAAATAATCTAAAGCGCGTGAAGCGGCGGTAACGAGCCTGCAACCTTCGTACGAATCGGCGAGATCTTGAACGCTATGCGTTTAGCCAATGAGTGAACGAGTCGAATATTATCGAGTGCGAACAACCACGCCGTCGAAGTATGAGAGTACACACGACTCCTAATTTGCACAATATCAACGATTCGTTTGAGCCGGGAATATTCGTTACGCAAGGCAAAGTTTTAAGCTATGCGTTCGAAGTAACTCGATAGCTTTTCATAGCTAATGAGCGAGCTGGACGAATAACCGGCAGCGCGATTGACCGCTCTTTCAAATATTGAGAGAGCGAACGAATCCTAGTTTACATGGTACGCATGAATGTTTCGTTGCAGCGCGATTAACCGCTCTTTCAGATGTTGAGAGAGCAAACGAATCCTAATTTACACGTGTATATAGTAGACGTACTACGATTGTTTCGTTAGGAGTTGAAGCTACTCGCGCGGCGGTCGAACGCGAGCGTACTCGTTTGGAGGCTATTACACCATTTCTAAAGCATCGCTTTATTTGGTTCGACGTGAACATCTTTTTAACACACCTGTTCGCGTAAGTAAAAGCTTTCTATGTAGGGCTGTTTTCGTTCGAACTCGTAGATGAGAAGAACAAGCCAAAGAACGGCGCTTACTACTCACCTGTCTTTACACGCGTAGACATTAGATAGCCGGTAAACTAATAAGATCTACGATAGCGCGTCACTTTATGTCGAGAAAAAGTAACAAACTTCCTTTATCCCTGGAAAGCCCATTGTAACATATATGTAACATGAACTTTGTACCTTTAAATCAGGACTTAGCAATGCTTTCCATCAGCTCATGCTTATGTTTTCATAAAGTGCCATGTGCTAGTTAATCAACAAACTTACTGCAATCTGATTGGACAGTAACTTCCCATGATCCTATTGAAAAAACCAACATGGCTTCCAGCATGGCTTTTGAACAATAGAACAGCTTCTTCTTTTTTCCCAAAACTGTACACAAGGTGAGTACCAGTTTGTTAATGATTAATTATTTTGTATACAGTTGATGTAGATACACCTAAAAATTTCAATTTGTGAAAATAATAACTTTGCTGAGCATGTTGTAATGATACTCCTATACCATGTTACGCCAGTGTAACAATGGGCTTTAGTGGCTAAAATTTTGACTAGGGTTGCCAAATGCTATTTTTCAGCTATGGCCAACTCAAAGCATCTCTTTGATCATCACAAAGTTCTTGACATTTTGGAAAGTATTGATTGTAATGAAAGTGAAGATGGTGGAGGTGATGACAGTGAAATTGATGAAGACTTTAGACCAGATGAACTGAACGAAGAGGTGAGTTTGAAGCTTAGTAGTTCACTAGTATCTATTTTCTTGCAGTTTGTTTTACAATAACTTGTACAAAGCAGTAATAAAATGGCAGGCACTATAGCTAAGCTTTGTAATAGTTACCACACTGCAATATCTTTACTAATAAAACATTATCATGCTTTTTAGGAAGATTCAGAGTGTGATGATGATGAGAATGTACCGCTTGCTAAAATATTGACAAAATCGTCTACCGAGAACATGGAAACGCCAGTTTTTACATGGGTAAACAGAAAGTTCAAACCTCCTGATAGTCAATTTACTGGAACCAAAGTTGCTGCTCCTGATAGCCAAAAAACTGACACTCCCCTTGGTTACTTTCAAAGGTTTGTGACGCAAGAAATGATTGAAAACATAGTGAATCAAACAAATATGTACAGCGTCCAGAAGAATGGAGTTTCAATCAATACTACGTCTAAAGAAATTGAGCAAGTCTTAGGCATGTACTTTCACATGGGCCTAGTTCGCATGGATGGAGTTCGGCAATATTGGGCAGCTAACACTCGATATGATCCGGTAGCTAGTGTAATGAGTCGCAACCGGTTTCAGCAAATTCTTCGAACACTACACTTTGTGGACAACATGGCTGTGTCTGATTGTACTAAAAAGAAAGACAGGTTGTGGAAGCTGAGGCCTTGGTTACATAAGATGCGTGAAAACTGTCTCAAGCTCACTCCATCCGAGCACTGCAGCATTGATGAAATGATGTGTGCTTACAGGGGAAAAACTAGCTCCATACGGCAATACATCAAAGGCAAGCCTCATCCATGGGGGTTCAAAATTTGGGGTCGAGCAGATCCAGCTGGAATGCTCTATGACTTTGATGTTTACCAAGGAGGAAGTGGTACAAGGACCAAACTTGGGCAAGGAGGGGATGTTGTGATGATGCTTACTTCAACACTGGAAACTGGCAGAAATTACAAAATATATGCCGACAATTTATTCACAAGCTTGCCATTGATGGTTGAGCTAAAGAAAAAATGTATGTTTTACACCGGGACAGTGAGACAAAACAGAATGGGAAAATGTGAGTTAAAATCTGAAAAAGAACTTAAAAAACAAGGTCGCGGAGCTAGTGATGAAAGAGTCGAAAGAACGCACAACATCAGTGCTGTACGCTGGTTTGATAATCGTGCTGTCACTATGCTTTCCACCCTGACTGGCTGTGAGCCAGTTGTCTCTGCTAAACGCTGGGACAAAACTACTAAACAACAAAAAGATGTTACCATGCCATCAGTTATAGGTGACTATAACCGTAATATGGGGGGAATTGATCTGCTTGATTCTTACTTGGCCAAGTACAGGTACAAAATGCGATCTAGGCGGTGGTATATGTATATATTTTGGCACTTCGTCAATGTTGCTTTGGTAAATGCGTGGAATATGTATCGTAGAGAGCATTCACTATTGAAACTGCCAAAAGATGATCTTCTTCTTCAGCGTCACTTCCAGTCAACACTTGCAAACAGTCTAGTGCACGTTGCTGCTCAACGTAAACGGGGTCGGCCCTCAGAAGCATCTTGTATTTCAACTGTGGTAACTCCAAAACGGCAAACCCGGCCTTCCTATGACACCAGTCATGATAATCATGATCACTGGCCACTAAAAGACAGTAAGAGAGGAAGATGTAAGCTCTGCTCTATTAATCTCACTAATACACAATGCTCCAAATGTGCAGTGAAGTTGTGCTTCACTGAAGGACGAAATTGCTTTTTTGACTATCACCATTGAGAACTGTTGTTTTGCATTTGTAACACTGTCATAACCAGAATTGTTTTACCAGAATTTGTTACATTATTTCATGCTGAGTCAAATTTTCTATAAAGATTATTGATATGTTCAATAAAGGCTAGTAAAACCCATTGTTACATGCTTTAAATGCTGACCAACCAAGACATAATGACCCAATGTTACATATATGTTACAAAAATTATTTTCATCGAAATAAACAAAATGCGAAAAATAATAAATGGATTACCATCAGTAGGCCTAAAATAACAGCCTACAACCAAAAGAAAAAAATATACTGATGGTTTTCTGTATTTGGGCTCTCCAGGGTTAAAAGAGATTTCTTCGGATTAAAAGTGAGAATATGTTATTTTTATGTTGAGATCGGACGCTGCAACAGTTTTCGTTATACACGAGTAGAGTACATCCTTCGACTACAAAAAGTGTCGCGCTTTAATTGATCACGCTTGCCAGAAGGGTTTTGACGCGGAAATGCAGCAGCAAAGTTATATATACTGTTACACACTACACGTACGTAGTACATAGTACATAGTACATAGTATATGTATATATATATAACGCATACGTAGTACATGTTCATGTACATGAACATGTACATGTACATGTACATGTAGATGAAGATAGCGCGAAGATCGCGATGAAGATAGCAAGATGTAAAAATAAATAAAAAGTCTACAGCACCCGGTATTCCCAGGCGGTCACCCATCCAAGTACTAACCGGGCTCGACGTTGCTTAGCTTCAGTGATCGGACGAGAACTGGCGTTTTCAACGTGATATGGCCGTAGACACTGATGCGCTCTTCGAGACACGCTATTAACGCAGAGTTATAATAATGCTCACCAAGCCGTGACTATATTGTCCAATGGGCGTTCGCTGATTATTGCCACGTTTCTCATTAGCGTCTGTTGAAGCTTACTAAATGTCTACGGCCATATCACGTTGAAAACGCCAGTTCTCGTCCGATCACTGAAGCTAAGCAACGTCGAGCCCGGTTAGTACTTGGATGGGTGACCGCCTGGGAATACCGGGTGCTGTAGACCTTTAGTTTTTATCAAAATTATACTAATTTAGAATTTTCAAGCTTCTTTAATTCACTCTATCTCTTGATATAGAATAAAAAATCATTTCCGCTTGAAAGTCTTTTAATTCGCTCTATCTCTTGATGTAAAATAAAAAATCATTTCCGCTTGAAAGTCTTTTAATTCGCTCTATCTCTTGATGTAAAATAAAAAATCATTTCCGCTTGAAAGTCTTTTAATTCGCTCTATCTTTTGATGTAAAATAAAAAATCATTTCCATTTAAAAGTCTTTTAATTCGCTCTATCTCTTGATTTAAAACAAAAAATCATTTCCATTTAAAAGTCTTTTAATTCGCTCTATCTTTTGATATAAAATAAAAAATCATTTCCATTTAAAAGTCTTTTAATTCGCTCTATCTTTTGATATAAAATAAAAAATCATTTCCATTCAAAGGTTTTAGCCGAAACTGGATAATATGAATATTATTAGTACTTGATGCTATCCGGCTAGCTTCAATCTCCTCATCTTCCCCAGCCATGCGCCGCTGCTACCCGTGTATTTTAAAGAGGATATAATTTCGATTCGTTTTCATTTTGCGCGGCGTAATAGCTCAAGAAACTCGCGTTAAGATTTCCTTTTAATTGCGCAACTCGTATGTCGGCGTTACGAGTTTACCTAAAAGCTAAAATAAATAACTAAACGAAACTCGACTCGGCCTTTCGCCGCAAAATACGCATTCTCGTAATGTAAACTCGAGCGATCGTCTTCGATCGTGATGAAACAAAACCGTACTCGCGGATGCGTAAAAGTCTAAAAGGTAAATTGTGTCAAAAAGTTTCGAAACGAATTACAAACCGGAACGTGGAATCTACGTTACAACGGCAACTAAGTTCGGTGATGAGCGCGGGCCAGCGCGTAGCTAAGGTTGCTCCATCAGTTTTTATCTTTGCGGAATTATCTCTAGCGAAAAGCCTACTTTCGCGTAAGGTCATTTCCACGCGATTATAATTATTTAAAAGGAAAATATTTACCGTAGTTTTCAAAATGCTGACGAAATAATCTAAAGCGCGTGAAGCGGCGGTAACGAGCCTGCAACCTTCGTACGAATCGGCGAGATCTTGAACGCTATGCGTTTAGCCAATGAGTGAACGAGTCGAATATTATCGAGCGCGAACAACCACGCCGTCGAAGTATGAGAGTACACACGACTCCTAATTTGCACAATATCAACGATTCGTTTGAGCCGGGAATATTCGTTACGCAATGGCAAAGTTTTAAGCTATGCGTTCGAAGTAACTCGATAGCTTTTCATAGCTAATGAGCGAGCTGGACGAATAACCGGCAGCGCAATTGACCGCTCTTTCAAATATTGAGAGAGCGAACGAATCCTAGTTTACATGGTACGCATGAATGTTTCGTTGCAGCGCGATTAACCGCTCTTTCAGATGTTAAGAGAGCAAACGAATCCTAATTTACACGTGTATATAGTAGACGTACTACGATTGTTTCGTTAGGAGTTGAAGCTACTCGCGCGGCGGTCGAACGCGAGCGTACTCGTTTGGAGGCTATTACACCATTTCTAAAGCATCGCTTTATTTGGTTCGACGTGAACATCTTTTTAACACACCTGTTCGCGTAAGTAAAAGCTTTCTATGTAGGGCTGTTTTCTTTCGAACTCGTAGATGAGAAGAACAAGCCAAAGAACGGCGCTTTCTACTCACCTGTCTTTACACGCGTAGATATTAGATAGCCGGTAAACTAATAAGATCTACGATAGCGCGTCACTTTATGTCGAGAAAAAGTAACAAACTTCCTTTAAAAGAGATTTCTTCGGATTAAAAGTGAGAATATGTTATTTTTATGTTGAGATCGGACGCTGCAACAGTTTTCGTTATACACGAGTAGAGTACATCCTTCGACTACAAAAAGTGTCGCGCTTTAATTGATCACGCTTGCCAGAAGGGTTTTGACGCGGAAATGCAGCAGCAAAGTTATATATACTGTTACACACTACACGTACGTAGTACATAGTACATAGTACATAGTATATGTATATATATATAACGCATACGTAGTACATGTTCATGTACATGAACATGTACATGTACATGTACATGTAGATGAAGATAGCGCGAAGATCGCGATGAAGATAGCAAGATGTAAAAATAAATAAAAAGTCTACAGCACCCGGTATTCCCAGGCGGTCACCCATCCAAGTACTAACCGGGCTCGACGTTGCTTAGCTTCAGTGATCGGACGAGAACTGGCGTTTTCAACGTGATATGGCCGTAGACACTGATGCGCTCTTCGAGACACGCTATTAACGCAGAGTTATAATAATGCTCACCAAGCCGTGACTATATTGTCCAATGGGCGTTCGCTGATTATTGCCACGTTTCTCATTAGCGTCTGTTGAAGCTTACTAAATGTCTACGGCCATATCACGTTGAAAACGCCAGTTCTCGTCCGATCACTGAAGCTAAGCAACGTCGAGCCCGGTTAGTACTTGGATGGGTGACCGCCTGGGAATACCGGGTGCTGTAGACCTTTAGTTTTTATCAAAATTATACTAATTTAGAATTTTCAAGCTTCTTTAATTCACTCTATCTCTTGATATAGAATAAAAAATCATTTCCGCTTGAAAGTCTTTTAATTCGCTCTATCTCTTGATGTAAAATAAAAAATCATTTCCGCTTGAAAGTCTTTTAATTCGCTCTATCTCTTGATGTAAAATAAAAAATCATTTCCGCTTGAAAGTCTTTTAATTCGCTCTATCTCTTGATGTAAAATAAAAAATCATTTCCATTTAAAAGTCTTTTAATTCGCTCTATCTCTTGATTTAAAACAAAAAATCATTTCCATTTAAAAGTCTTTTAATTCGCTCTATCTTTTGATATAAAATAAAAAATCATTTCCATTTAAAAGTCTTTTAATTCGCTCTATCTTTTGATATAAAATAAAAAATCATTTCCATTCAAAGGTTTTAGCCGAAACTGGATAATATGAATATTATTAGTACTTGATGCTATCCGGCTAGCTTCAATCTCCTCATCTTCCCCAGCCATGCGCCGCTGCTACCCGTGTATTTTAAAGAGGATATAATTTCGATTCGTTTTCATTTTGCGCGGCGTAATAGCTCAAGAAACTCGCGTTAAGATTTCCTTTTAATTGCGCAACTCGTATGTCGGCGTTACGAGTTTACCTAAAAGCTAAAATAAATAACTAAACGAAACTCGACTCGGCCTTTCGCCGCAAAATACGCATTCTCGTAATGTAAACTCGAGCGATCGTCTTCGATCGTGATGAAACAAAACCGTACTCGCGGATGCGTAAAAGTCTAAAAGGTAAATTGTGTCAAAAAGTTTCGAAACGAATTACAAACCGGAACGTGGAATCTACGTTACAACGGCAACTAAGTTCGGTGATGAGCGCGGGCCAGCGCGTAGCTAAGGTTGCTCCATCAGTTTTTATCTTTGCGGAATTATCTCTAGCGAAAAGCCTACTTTCGCGTAAGGTCATTTCCACGCGATTATAATTATTTAAAAGGAAAATATTTACCGTAGTTTTCAAAATGCTGACGAAATAATCTAAAGCGCGTGAAGCGGCGGTAACGAGCCTGCAACCTTCGTACGAATCGGCGAGATCTTGAACGCTATGCGTTTAGCCAATGAGTGAACGAGTCGAATATTATCGAGCGCGAACAACCACGCCGTCGAAGTATGAGAGTACACACGACTCCTAATTTGCACAATATCAACGATTCGTTTGAGCCGGGAATATTCGTTACGCAATGGCAAAGTTTTAAGCTATGCGTTCGAAGTAACTCGATAGCTTTTCATAGCTAATGAGCGAGCTGGACGAATAACCGGCAGCGCGATTGACCGCTCTTTCAAATATTGAGAGAGCGAACGAATCCTAGTTTACATGGTACGCATGAATGTTTCGTTGCAGCGCGATTAACCGCTCTTTCAGATGTTAAGAGAGCAAACGAATCCTAATTTACACGTGTATATAGTAGACGTACTACGATTGTTTCGTTAGGAGTTGAAGCTACTCGCGCGGCGGTCGAACGCGAGCGTACTCGTTTGGAGGCTATTACACCATTTCTAAAGCATCGCTTTATTTGGTTCGACGTGAACATCTTTTTAACACACCTGTTCGCGTAAGTAAAAGCTTTCTATGTAGGGCTGTTTTCTTTCGAACTCGTAGATGAGAAGAACAAGCCAAAGAACGGCGCTTTCTACTCACCTGTCTTTACACGCGTAGATATTAGATAGCCGGTAAACTAATAAGATCTACGATAGCGCGTCACTTTATGTCGAGAAAAAGTAACAAACTTCCTTTAAAAGAGATTTCTTCGGATTAAAAGTGAGAATATGTTATTTTTATGTTGAGATCGGACGCTGCAACAGTTTTCGTTATACACGAGTAGAGTACATCCTTCGACTACAAAAAGTGTCGCGCTTTAATTGATCACGCTTGCCAGAAGGGTTTTGACGCGGAAATGCAGCAGCAAAGTTATATATACTGTTACACACTACACGTACGTAGTACATAGTACATAGTACATAGTATATGTATATATATAACGCATACGTAGTACATGTTCATGTACATGAACATGTACATGTACATGTACATGTACATGTACATGTAGATGAAGATAGCGCGAAGATCGCGATGAAGATAGCAAGATGTAAAAATAAATAAAAAGTCTACAGCACCCGGTATTCCCAGGCGGTCACCCATCCAAGTACTAACCGGGCTCGACGTTGCTTAGCTTCAGTGATCGGACGAGAACTGGCGTTTTCAACGTGATATGGCCGTAGACACTGATGCGCTCTTCGAGACACGCTATTAACGCAGAGTTATAATAATGCTCACCAAGCCGTGACTATATTGTCCAATGGGCGTTCGCTGATTATTGCCACGTTTCTCATTAGCGTCTGTTGAAGCTTACTAAATGTCTACGGCCATATCACGTTGAAAACGCCAGTTCTCGTCCGATCACTGAAGCTAAGCAACGTCGAGCCCGGTTAGTACTTGGATGGGTGACCGCCTGGGAATACCGGGTGCTGTAGACCTTTAGTTTTTATCAAAATTATACTAATTTAGAATTTTCAAGCTTCTTTAATTCACTCTATCTCTTGATATAGAATAAAAAATCATTTCCGCTTGAAAGTCTTTTAATTCGCTCTATCTCTTGATGTAAAATAAAAAATCATTTCCGCTTGAAAGTCTTTTAATTCGCTCTATCTCTTGATGTAAAATAAAAAATCATTTCCGCTTGAAAGTCTTTTAATTCGCTCTATCTCTTGATGTAAAATAAAAAATCATTTCCATTTAAAAGTCTTTTAATTCGCTCTATCTCTTGATTTAAAACAAAAAATCATTTCCATTTAAAAGTCTTTTAATTCGCTCTATCTTTTGATATAAAATAAAAAATCATTTCCATTTAAAAGTCTTTTAATTCGCTCTATCTTTTGATATAAAATAAAAAATCATTTCCATTCAAAGGTTTTAGCCGAAACTGGATAATATGAATATTATTAGTACTTGATGCTATCCGGCTAGCTTCAATCTCCTCATCTTCACCAGCCATGCGCCGCTGCTACCCGTGTATTTTAAAGAGGATATAATTTCGATTCGTTTTCATTTTGCGCGGCGTAATAGCTCAAGAAACTCGCGTTAAGATTTCCTTTTAATTGCGCAACTCGTATGTCGGCGTTACGAGTTTACCTAAAAGCTAAAATAAATAACTAAACGAAACTCGACTCGGCCTTTCGCCGCAAAATACGCATTCTCGTAATGTAAACTCGAGCGATCGTCTTCGATCGTGATGAAACAAAACCGTACTCGCGGATGCGTAAAAGTCTAAAAGGTAAATTGTGTCAAAAAGTTTCGAAACGAATTACAAACCGGAACGTGGAATCTACGTTACGACGGCAACTAAGTTCGGTGATGAGCGCGGGCCAGCGCGTAGCTAAGGTTGCTCCATCAGTTTTTATCTTTGCGGAATTATCTCTAGCGAAAAGCCTACTTTCGCGTAAGGTCATTTCCACGCGATTATAATTATTTAAAAGGAAAATATTTACCGTAGTTTTCAAAATGCTGACGAAATAATCTAAAGCGCGTGAAGCGGCGGTAACGAGCCTGCAACCTTCGTACGAATCGGCGAGATCTTGAACGCTATGCGTTTAGCCAATGAGTGAACGAGTCGAATATTATCGAGCGCGAACAACCACGCCGTCGAAGTATGAGAGTACACACGACTCCTAATTTGCACAATATCAACGATTCGTTTGAGCCGGGAATATTCGTTACGCAATGGCAAAGTTTTAAGCTATGCGTTCGAAGTAACTCGATAGCTTTTCATAGCTAATGAGCGAGCTGGACGAATAACCGGCAGCGCGATTGACCGCTCTTTCAAATATTGAGAGAGCGAACGAATCCTAGTTTACATGGTACGCATGAATGTTTCGTTGCAGCGCGATTAACCGCTCTTTCAGATGTTAAGAGAGCAAACGAATCCTAATTTACACGTGTATATAGTAGACGTACTACGATTGTTTCGTTAGGAGTTGAAGCTACTCGCGCGGCGGTCGAACGCGAGCGTACTCGTTTGGAGGCTATTACACCATTTCTAAAGCATCGCTTTATTTGGTTCGACGTGAACATCTTTTTAACACACCTGTTCGCGTAAGTAAAAGCTTTCTATGTAGGGCTGTTTTCTTTCGAACTCGTAGATGAGAAGAACAAGCCAAAGAACGGCGCTTTCTACTCACCTGTCTTTACACGCGTAGATATTAGATAGCCGGTAAACTAATAAGATCTACGATAGCGCGTCACTTTATGTCGAGAAAAAGTAACAAACTTCCTTTAAAAGAGATTTCTTCGGATTAAAAGTGAGAATATGTTATTTTTATGTTGAGATCGGACGCTGCAACAGTTTTCGTTATACACGAGTAGAGTACATCCTTCGACTACAAAAAGTGTCGCGCTTTAATTGATCACGCTTGCCAGAAGGGTTTTGACGCGGAAATGCAGCAGCAAAGTTATATATACTGTTACACACTACACGTACGTAGTACATAGTACATAGTACATAGTATATGTATATATATAACGCATACGTAGTACATGTTCATGTACATGAACATGTACATGTACATGTACATGTACATGTAGATGAAGATAGCGCGAAGATCGCGATGAAGATAGCAAGATGTAAAAATAAATAAAAAGTCTACAGCACCCGGTATTCCCAGGCGGTCACCCATCCAAGTACTAACCGGGCTCGACGTTGCTTAGCTTCAGTGATCGGACGAGAACTGGCGTTTTCAACGTGATATGGCCGTAGACACTGATGCGCTCTTCGAGACACGCTATTAACGCAGAGTTATAATAATGCTCACCAAGCCGTGACTATATTGTCCAATGGGCGTTCGCTGATTATTGCCACGTTTCTCATTAGCGTCTGTTGAAGCTTACTAAATGTCTACGGCCATATCACGTTGAAAACGCCAGTTCTCGTCCGATCACTGAAGCTAAGCAACGTCGAGCCCGGTTAGTACTTGGATGGGTGACCGCCTGGGAATACCGGGTGCTGTAGACCTTTAGTTTTTATCAAAATTATACTAATTTAGAATTTTCAAGCTTCTTTAATTCACTCTATCTCTTGATATAGAATAAAAAATCATTTCCGCTTGAAAGTCTTTTAATTCGCTCTATCTCTTGATGTAAAATAAAAAATCATTTCCGCTTGAAAGTCTTTTAATTCGCTCTATCTCTTGATGTAAAATAAAAAATCATTTCCGCTTGAAAGTCTTTTAATTCGCTCTATCTCTTGATGTAAAATAAAAAATCATTTCCATTTAAAAGTCTTTTAATTCGCTCTATCTCTTGATTTAAAACAAAAAATCATTTCCATTTAAAAGTCTTTTAATTCGCTCTATCTTTTGATATAAAATAAAAAATCATTTCCATTTAAAAGTCTTTTAATTCGCTCTATCTTTTGATATAAAATAAAAAATCATTTCCATTCAAAGGTTTTAGCCGAAACTGGATAATATGAATATTATTAGTACTTGATGCTATCCGGCTAGCTTCAATCTCCTCATCTTCACCAGCCATGCGCCGCTGCTACCCGTGTATTTTAAAGAGGATATAATTTCGATTCGTTTTCATTTTGCGCGGCGTAATAGCTCAAGAAACTCGCGTTAAGATTTCCTTTTAATTGCGCAACTCGTATGTCGGCGTTACGAGTTTACCTAAAAGCTAAAATAAATAACTAAACGAAACTCGACTCGGCCTTTCGCCGCAAAATACGCATTCTCGTAATGTAAACTCGAGCGATCGTCTTCGATCGTGATGAAACAAAACCGTACTCGCGGATGCGTAAAAGTCTAAAAGGTAAATTGTGTCAAAAAGTTTCGAAACGAATTACAAACCGGAACGTGGAATCTACGTTACGACGGCAACTAAGTTCGGTGATGAGCGCGGGCCAGCGCGTAGCTAAGGTTGCTCCATCAGTTTTTATCTTTGCGGAATTATCTCTAGCGAAAAGCCTACTTTCGCGTAAGGTCATTTCCACGCGATTATAATTATTTAAAAGGAAAATATTTACCGTAGTTTTCAAAATGCTGACGAAATAATCTAAAGCGCGTGAAGCGGCGGTAACGAGCCTGCAACCTTCGTACGAATCGGCGAGATCTTGAACGCTATGCGTTTAGCCAATGAGTGAACGAGTCGAATATTATCGAGCGCGAACAACCACGCCATCGAAGTATGAGAGTACACACGACTCCTAATTTGCACAATATCAACGATTCGTTTGAGCCGGGAATATTCGTTACGCAATGGCAAAGTTTTAAGCTATACGTTCGAAGTAACTCGATAGCTTTTCATAGCTAATGAGCGAGCTGGACGAATAACCGGCAGCGCGATTGACCGCTCTTTCAAATATTGAGAGAGCGAACGAATCCTAATTTACATGGTACGCATGAATGTTTCGTTGCAGCGCGATTAACCGCTCTTTCAGATGTTGAGAGAGCAAACGAATCCTAATTTACACGTGTATATAGTAGACGTACTACGATTGTTTCGTTAGGAGTTGAAGCTACTCGCGCGGCGGTCGAACGCGAGCGTACTCGTTTGGAGGCTATTACACCATTTCTAAAGCATCGCTTTATTTGGTTCGACGTGAACATCTTTTTAACACACCTGTTCGCGTAAGTAAAAGCTTTCTATGTAGGGCTGTTTTCTTTCGAACTCGTAGATGAGAAGAACAAGCCAAAGAACGGCGCTTTCTACTCACCTGTCTTTACACGCGTAGACATTAGATAGCCGGTAAACTAATAAGATCTACGATAGCGCGTCACTTTATGTCGAGAAAAAGTAACAAACTTCCTTTAAAAGAGATTTCTTCGGATTAAAAGTGAGAATATGTTATTTTTATGTTGAGATCGGACGCTGCAACAGTTTTCGTTATACACGAGTAGAGTACATCCTTCGACTACAAAAAGTGTCGCGCTTTAATTGATCACGCTTGCCAGAAGGGTTTTGACGCGGAAATGCAGCAGCAAAGTTATATATACTGTTACACACTACACGTACGTAGTACATAGTACATAGTACATAGTATATGTATATATATAACGCATACGTAGTACATGTTCATGTACATGAACATGTACATGTACATGTACATGTACATGTAGATGAAGATAGCGCGAAGATCGCGATGAAGATAGCAAGATGTAAAAATAAATAAAAAGTCTACAGCACCCGGTATTCCCAGGCGGTCACCCATCCAAGTACTAACCGGGCTCGACGTTGCTTAGCTTCAGTGATCGGACGAGAACTGGCGTTTTCAACGTGATATGGCCGTAGACACTGATGCGCTCTTCGAGACACGCTATTAACGCAGAGTTATAATAATGCTCACCAAGCCGTGACTATATTGTCCAATGGGCGTTCGCTGATTATTGCCACGTTTCTCATTAGCGTCTGTTGAAGCTTACTAAATGTCTACGGCCATATCACGTTGAAAACGCCAGTTCTCGTCCGATCACTGAAGCTAAGCAACGTCGAGCCCGGTTAGTACTTGGATGGGTGACCGCCTGGGAATACCGGGTGCTGTAGACCTTTAGTTTTTATCAAAATTATACTAATTTAGAATTTTCAAGCTTCTTTAATTCACTCTATCTCTTGATATAGAATAAAAAATCATTTCCGCTTGAAAGTCTTTTAATTCGCTCTATCTCTTGATGTAAAATAAAAAATCATTTCCGCTTGAAAGTCTTTTAATTCGCTCTATCTCTTGATGTAAAATAAAAAATCATTTCCATTTAAAAGTCTTTTAATTCGCTCTATCTCTTGATTTAAAACAAAAAATCATTTCCATTTAAAAGTCTTTTAATTCGCTCTATCTTTTGATATAAAATAAAAAATCATTTCCATTTAAAAGTCTTTTAATTCGCTCTATCTTTTGATATAAAATAAAAAATCATTTCCATTCAAAGGTTTTAGCCGAAACTGGATAATATGAATATTATTAGTACTTGATGCTATCCGGCTAGCTTCAATCTCCTCATCTTCACCAGCCATGCGCCGCTGCTACCCGTGTATTTTAAAGAGGATATAATTTCGATTCGTTTTCATTTTGCGCGGCGTAATAGCTCAAGAAACTCGCGTTAAGATTTCCTTTTAATTGCGCAACTCGTATGTCGGCGTTACGAGTTTACCTAAAAGCTAAAATAAATAACTAAACGAAACTCGACTCGGCCTTTCGCCGCAAAATACGCATTCTCGTAATGTAAACTCGAGCGATCGTCTTCGATCGTGATGAAACAAAACCGTACTCGCGGATGCGTAAAAGTCTAAAAGGTAAATTGTGTCAAAAAGTTTCGAAACGAATTACAAACCGGAACGTGGAATCTACGTTACGACGGCAACTAAGTTCGGTGATGAGCGCGGGCCAGCGCGTAGCTAAGGTTGCTCCATCAGTTTTTATCTTTGCGGAATTATCTCTAGCGAAAAGCCTACTTTCGCGTAAGGTCATTTCCACGCGATTATAATTATTTAAAAGGAAAATATTTACCGTAGTTTTCAAAATGCTGACGAAATAATCTAAAGCGCGTGAAGCGGCGGTAACGAGCCTGCAACCTTCGTACGAATCGGCGAGATCTTGAACGCTATGCGTTTAGCCAATGAGTGAACGAGTCGAATATTATCGAGCGCGAACAACCACGCCGTCGAAGTATGAGAGTACACACGACTCCTAATTTGCACAATATCAACGATTCGTTTGAGCCGGGAATATTCGTTACGCAATGGCAAAGTTTTAAGCTATGCGTTCGAAGTAACTCGATAGCTTTTCATAGCTAATGAGCGAGCTGGACGAATAACCGGCAGCGCGATTGACCGCTCTTTCAAATATTGAGAGAGCGAACGAATCCTAGTTTACATGGTACGCATGAATGTTTCGTTGCAGCGCGATTAACCGCTCTTTTAGATGTTAAGAGAGCAAACGAATCCTAATTTACACGTGTATATATTAGACGTACTACAATTGTTTCGTTAGGAGTTGAAGCTACTCGCGCGGCGGTCGAACGCGAGCGTACTCGTTTGGAGGCTATTACACCATTTCTAAAGCATCGCTTTATTTGGTTCGACGTGAACATCTTTTTAACACACCTGTTCGCGTAAGTAAAAGCTTTCTATGTAGGGCTGTTTTCTTTCGAACTCGTAGATGAGAAGAACAAGCCAAAGAACGGCGCTTTCTACTCACCTGTCTTTACACGCGTAGACATTAGATAGCCGGTAAACTAATAAGATCTACGATAGCGCGTCACTTTATGTCGAGAAAAAGTAACAAACTTCCTTTAAAAGAGATTTCTTCGGATTAAAAGTGAGAATATGTTATTTTTATGTTGAGATCGGACGCTGCAACAGTTTTCGTTATACACGAGTAGAGTACATCCTTCGACTACAAAAAGTGTCGCGCTTTAATTGATCACGCTTGCCAGAAGGGTTTTGACGCGGAAATGCAGCAGCAAAGTTATATATACTGTTACACACTACACGTACGTAGTACATAGTACATAGTATATGTATATATATAACGCATACGTAGTACATGTTCATGTACATGAACATGTACATGTACATGTACATGTAGATGAAGATAGCGCGAAGATCGCGATGAAGATAGCAAGATGTAAAAATAAATAAAAAGTCTACAGCACCCGGTATTCCCAGGCGGTCACCCATCCAAGTACTAACCGGGCTCGACGTTGCTTAGCTTCAGTGATCGGACGAGAACTGGCGTTTTCAACGTGATATGGCCGTAGACACTGATGCGCTCTTCGAGACACGCTATTAACGCAGAGTTATAATAATGCTCACCAAGCCGTGACTATATTGTCCAATGGGCGTTCGCTGATTATTGCCACGTTTCTCATTAGCGTCTGTTGAAGCTTACTAAATGTCTACGGCCATATCACGTTGAAAACGCCAGTTCTCGTCCGATCACTGAAGCTAAGCAACGTCGAGCCCGGTTAGTACTTGGATGGGTGACCGCCTGGGAATACCGGGTGCTGTAGACCTTTAGTTTTTATCAAAATTATACTAATTTAGAATTTTCAAGCTTCTTTAATTCACTCTATCTCTTGATATAGAATAAAAAATCATTTCCGCTTGAAAGTCTTTTAATTCGCTCTATCTCTTGATGTAAAATAAAAAATCATTTCCGCTTGAAAGTCTTTTAATTCGCTCTATCTCTTGATGTAAAATAAAAAATCATTTCCGCTTGAAAGTCTTTTAATTCGCTCTATCTCTTGATGTAAAATAAAAAATCATTTCCATTTAAAAGTCTTTTAATTCGCTCTATCTCTTGATTTAAAACAAAAAATCATTTCCATTTAAAAGTCTTTTAATTCGCTCTATCTTTTGATATAAAATAAAAAATCATTTCCATTTAAAAGTCTTTTAATTCGCTCTATCTTTTGATATAAAATAAAAAATCATTTCCATTCAAAGGTTTTAGCCGAAACTGGATAATATGAATATTATTAGTACTTGATGCTATCCGGCTAGCTTCAATCTCCTCATCTTCACCAGCCATGCGCCGCTGCTACCCGTGTATTTTAAAGAGGATATAATTTCGATTCGTTTTCATTTTGCGCGGCGTAATAGCTCAAGAAACTCGCGTTAAGATTTCCTTTTAATTGCGCAACTCGTATGTCGGCGTTACGAGTTTACCTAAAAGCTAAAATAAATAACTAAACGAAACTCGACTCGGCCTTTCGCCGCAAAATACGCATTCTCGTAATGTAAACTCGAGCGATCGTCTTCGATCGTGATGAAACAAAACCGTACTCGCGGATGCGTAAAAGTCTAAAAGGTAAATTGTGTCAAAAAGTTTCGAAACGAATTACAAACCGGAACGTGGAATCTACGTTACGACGGCAACTAAGTTCGGTGATGAGCGCGGGCCAGCGCGTAGCTAAGGTTGCTCCATCAGTTTTTATCTTTGCGGAATTATCTCTAGCGAAAAGCCTACTTTCGCGTAAGGTCATTTCCACGCGATTATAATTATTTAAAAGGAAAATATTTACCGTAGTTTTCAAAATGCTGACGAAATAATCTAAAGCGCGTGAAGCGGCGGTAACGAGCCTGCAACCTTCGTACGAATCGGCGAGATCTTGAACGCTATGCGTTTAGCCAATGAGTGAACGAGTCGAATATTATCGAGCGCGAACAACCACGCCATCGAAGTATGAGAGTACACACGACTCCTAATTTGCACAATATCAACGATTCGTTTGAGCCGGGAATATTCGTTACGCAATGGCAAAGTTTTAAGCTATACGTTCGAAGTAACTCGATAGCTTTTCATAGCTAATGAGCGAGCTGGACGAATAACCGGCAGCGCGATTGACCGCTCTTTCAAATATTGAGAGAGCGAACGAATCCTAATTTACATGGTACGCATGAATGTTTCGTTGCAGCGCGATTAACCGCTCTTTCAGATGTTGAGAGAGCAAACGAATCCTAATTTACACGTGTATATAGTAGACGTACTACGATTGTTTCGTTAGGAGTTGAAGCTACTCGCGCGGCGGTCGAACGCGAGCGTACTCGTTTGGAGGCTATTACACCATTTCTAAAGCATCGCTTTATTTGGTTCGACGTGAACATCTTTTTAACACACCTGTTCGCGTAAGTAAAAGCTTTCTATGTAGGGCTGTTTTCTTTCGAACTCGTAGATGAGAAGAACAAGCCAAAGAACGGCGCTTTCTACTCACCTGTCTTTACACGCGTAGACATTAGATAGCCGGTAAACTAATAAGATCTACGATAGCGCGTCACTTTATGTCGAGAAAAAGTAACAAACTTCCTTTAAAAGAGATTTCTTCGGATTAAAAGTGAGAATATGTTATTTTTATGTTGAGATCGGACGCTGCAACAGTTTTCGTTATACACGAGTAGAGTACATCCTTCGACTACAAAAAGTGTCGCGCTTTAATTGATCACGCTTGCCAGAAGGGTTTTGACGCGGAAATGCAGCAGCAAAGTTATATATACTGTTACACACTACACGTACGTAGTACATAGTACATAGTACATAGTATATGTATATATATAACGCATACGTAGTACATGTTCATGTACATGAACATGTACATGTACATGTACATGTACATGTAGATGAAGATAGCGCGAAGATCGCGATGAAGATAGCAAGATGTAAAAATAAATAAAAAGTCTACAGCACCCGGTATTCCCAGGCGGTCACCCATCCAAGTACTAACCGGGCTCGACGTTGCTTAGCTTCAGTGATCGGACGAGAACTGGCGTTTTCAACGTGATATGGCCGTAGACACTGATGCGCTCTTCGAGACACGCTATTAACGCAGAGTTATAATAATGCTCACCAAGCCGTGACTATATTGTCCAATGGGCGTTCGCTGATTATTGCCACGTTTCTCATTAGCGTCTGTTGAAGCTTACTAAATGTCTACGGCCATATCACGTTGAAAACGCCAGTTCTCGTCCGATCACTGAAGCTAAGCAACGTCGAGCCCGGTTAGTACTTGGATGGGTGACCGCCTGGGAATACCGGGTGCTGTAGACCTTTAGTTTTTATCAAAATTATACTAATTTAGAATTTTCAAGCTTCTTTAATTCACTCTATCTCTTGATATAGAATAAAAAATCATTTCCGCTTGAAAGTCTTTTAATTCGCTCTATCTCTTGATGTAAAATAAAAAATCATTTCCGCTTGAAAGTCTTTTAATTCGCTCTATCTCTTGATGTAAAATAAAAAATCATTTCCATTTAAAAGTCTTTTAATTCGCTCTATCTCTTGATTTAAAACAAAAAATCATTTCCATTTAAAAGTCTTTTAATTCGCTCTATCTTTTGATATAAAATAAAAAATCATTTCCATTTAAAAGTCTTTTAATTCGCTCTATCTTTTGATATAAAATAAAAAATCATTTCCATTCAAAGGTTTTAGCCGAAACTGGATAATATGAATATTATTAGTACTTGATGCTATCCGGCTAGCTTCAATCTCCTCATCTTCACCAGCCATGCGCCGCTGCTACCCGTGTATTTTAAAGAGGATATAATTTCGATTCGTTTTCATTTTGCGCGGCGTAATAGCTCAAGAAACTCGCGTTAAGATTTCCTTTTAATTGCGCAACTCGTATGTCGGCGTTACGAGTTTACCTAAAAGCTAAAATAAATAACTAAACGAAACTCGACTCGGCCTTTCGCCGCAAAATACGCATTCTCGTAATGTAAACTCGAGCGATCGTCTTCGATCGTGATGAAACAAAACCGTACTCGCGGATGCGTAAAAGTCTAAAAGGTAAATTGTGTCAAAAAGTTTCGAAACGAATTACAAACCGGAACGTGGAATCTACGTTACGACGGCAACTAAGTTCGGTGATGAGCGCGGGCCAGCGCGTAGCTAAGGTTGCTCCATCAGTTTTTATCTTTGCGGAATTATCTCTAGCGAAAAGCCTACTTTCGCGTAAGGTCATTTCCACGCGATTATAATTATTTAAAAGGAAAATATTTACCGTAGTTTTCAAAATGCTGACGAAATAATCTAAAGCGCGTGAAGCGGCGGTAACGAGCCTGCAACCTTCGTACGAATCGGCGAGATCTTGAACGCTATGCGTTTAGCCAATGAGTGAACGAGTCGAATATTATCGAGCGCGAACAACCACGCCGTCGAAGTATGAGAGTACACACGACTCCTAATTTGCACAATATCAACGATTCGTTTGAGCCGGGAATATTCGTTACGCAATGGCAAAGTTTTAAGCTATGCGTTCGAAGTAACTCGATAGCTTTTCATAGCTAATGAGCGAGCTGGACGAATAACCGGCAGCGCGATTGACCGCTCTTTCAAATATTGAGAGAGCGAACGAATCCTAGTTTACATGGTACGCATGAATGTTTCGTTGCAGCGCGATTAACCGCTCTTTTAGATGTTAAGAGAGCAAACGAATCCTAATTTACACGTGTATATATTAGACGTACTACAATTGTTTCGTTAGGAGTTGAAGCTACTCGCGCGGCGGTCGAACGCGAGCGTACTCGTTTGGAGGCTATTACACCATTTCTAAAGCATCGCTTTATTTGGTTCGACGTGAACATCTTTTTAACACACCTGTTCGCGTAAGTAAAAGCTTTCTATGTAGGGCTGTTTTCTTTCGAACTCGTAGATGAGAAGAACAAGCCAAAGAACGGCGCTTTCTACTCACCTGTCTTTACACGCGTAGACATTAGATAGCCGGTAAACTAATAAGATCTACGATAGCGCGTCACTTTATGTCGAGAAAAAGTAACAAACTTCCTTTAAAAGAGATTTCTTCGGATTAAAAGTGAGAATATGTTATTTTTATGTTGAGATCGGACGCTGCAACAGTTTTCGTTATACACGAGTAGAGTACATCCTTCGACTACAAAAAGTGTCGCGCTTTAATTGATCACGCTTGCCAGAAGGGTTTTGACGCGGAAATGCAGCAGCAAAGTTATATATACTGTTACACACTACACGTACGTAGTACATAGTACATAGTATATGTATATATATAACGCATACGTAGTACATGTTCATGTACATGAACATGTACATGTACATGTACATGTAGATGAAGATAGCGCGAAGATCGCGATGAAGATAGCAAGATGTAAAAATAAATAAAAAGTCTACAGCACCCGGTATTCCCAGGCGGTCACCCATCCAAGTACTAACCGGGCTCGACGTTGCTTAGCTTCAGTGATCGGACGAGAACTGGCGTTTTCAACGTGATATGGCCGTAGACACTGATGCGCTCTTCGAGACACGCTATTAACGCAGAGTTATAATAATGCTCACCAAGCCGTGACTATATTGTCCAATGGGCGTTCGCTGATTATTGCCACGTTTCTCATTAGCGTCTGTTGAAGCTTACTAAATGTCTACGGCCATATCACGTTGAAAACGCCAGTTCTCGTTCGATCACTGAAGTTAAGCAACGTCGAGCCCGGTTAGTACTTGGATGGGTGACCGCCTGGGAATACCGGGTGCTGTAGACCTTTAGTTTTTATCAAAATTATACTAATTTAGAATTTTCAAGCTTCTTTAATTCACTCTATCTCTTGATATAGAATAAAAAATCATTTCCGCTTGAAAGTCTTTTAATTCGCTCTATCTCTTGATGTAAAATAAAAAATCATTTCCGCTTGAAAGTCTTTTAATTCGCTCTATCTCTTGATGTAAAATAAAAAATCATTTCCATTTAAAAGTCTTTTAATTCGCTCTATCTCTTGATTTAAAACAAAAAATCATTTCCATTTAAAAGTCTTTTAATTCGCTCTATCTTTTGATATAAAATAAAAAATCATTTCCATTTAAAAGTCTTTTAATTCGCTCTATCTTTTGATATAAAATAAAAAATCATTTCCATTCAAAGGTTTTAGCCGAAACTGGATAATATGATCATTATTAGTACTTGATGCTATCCGGCTAGCTTCAATCTTCTCATCTTCACCAGCCATGCGCCGCTGCTACCCGTGTATTTTAAAGAGGATATAATTTCGATTCGTTTTCATTTTGCGCGGCGTAATAGCTCAAGAAACTCGCGTTAAGATTTCCTTTTAATTGCGCAACTCGTATGTCGGCGTTACGAGTTTACCTAAAAGCTAAAATAAATAACTAAACGAAACTCGACTCGGCCTTTCGCCGCAAAATACGCATTCTCGTAATGTAAACTCGAGCGATCGTCTTCGATCGTGATGAAACAAAATCGTACTCGCGGATGCGTAAAAGTCTAAAAGGTAAATTGTGTCAAAAAGTTTCGAAACGATTTACAAACCGGAACGTGGAATCTACGTTACGACGGCAACTAAGTTCGGTGATGAGCGCGGGCCAGCGCGTAGCTAAGGTTGCTCCATCAGTTTTTATCTTTGCGGAACTATCTCTAGCGAAAAGCCTACTTTCGCGTAAGGTCATTTCCACGCGATTATAATTATTTAAAAGGAAAATATTTACCGTAGTTTTCAAAATGCTGACGAAATAATCTAAAGCGCGTGAAGCGGCGGTAACGAGCCTGCAACCTTCGTACGAATCGGCGAGATCTTGAACGCTATGCGTTTAGCCAATGAGTGAACGAGTCGAATATTATCGAGCGCGAACAACCACGCCATCGAAGTATGAGAGTACACACGACTCCTAATTTGCACAATATCAACGATTCGTTTGAGCCGGGAATATTCGTTACGCAATGGCAAAGTTTTAAGCTATACGTTCGAAGTAACTCGATAGCTTTTCATAGCTAATGAGCGAGCTGGACGAATAACCGGCAGCGCGATTGACCGCTCTTTCAAATATTGAGAGAGCGAACGAATCCTAATTTACATGGTACGCATGAATGTTTCGTTGCAGCGCGATTAACCGCTCTTTCAGATGTTGAGAGAGCAAACGAATCCTAATTTACACGTGTATATAGTAGACGTACTACGATTGTTTCGTTAGGAGTTGAAGCTACTCGCGCGGCGGTCGAACGCGAGCGTACTCGTTTGGAGGCTATTACACCATTTCTAAAGCATCGCTTTATTTGGTTCGACGTGAACATCTTTTTAACACACCTGTTCGCGTAAGTAAAAGCTTTCTATGTAGGGCTGTTTTCTTTCGAACTCGTAGATGAGAAGAACAAGCCAAAGAACGGCGCTTTCTACTCACCTGTCTTTACACGCGTAGACATTAGATAGCCGGTAAACTAATAAGATCTACGATAGCGCGTCACTTTATGTCGAGAAAAAGTAACAAACTTCCTTTAAAAGAGATTTCTTCGGATTAAAAGTGAGAATATGTTATTTTGATGTTGAGATCGGACGCTGCAACAGTTTTCGTTATACACGAGTAGAGTACATCCTTCGACTACAAAAAGTGTCGCGCTTTAATTGATCACGCTTGCCAGAAGGGTTTTGACGCGGAAATGCAGCAGCAAAGTTATATATACTGTTACACACTACACGTACGTAGTACATAGTACATAGTATATGTATATATATATAACGCATACGTAGTACATGAACATGTACATGTACATGTACATGTAGATGAATATAGCGCGAAGATCGCGATGAAGATAGCAAGATGTAAAAATAAATAAAAAGTCTACAGCACCCGGTATTCCCAGGCGGTCACCCATCCAAGTACTAACCGGGCTCGACGTTGCTTAGCTTCAGTGATCGGACGAGAACTGGCGTTTTCAACGTGATATGGCCGTAGACACTGATGCGCTCTTCGAGACACGCTATTAACGCAGAGTTATAATAATGCTCACCAAGCCGTGACTATATTGTCCAATGGGCGTTCGCTGATTATTGCCACGTTTCTCATTAGCGTCTGTTGAAGCTTACTAAATGTCTACGGCCATATCACGTTGAAAACGCCAGTTCTCGTCCGATCACTGAAGCTAAGCAACGTCGAGCCCGGTTAGTACTTGGATGGGTGACCGCCTGGGAATACCGGGTGCTGTAGACCTTTAGTTTTTATCAAAATTATACTAATTTAGAATTTTCAAGCTTCTTTAATTCACTCTATCTCTTGATATAGAATAAAAAATCATTTCCGCTTGAAAGTCTTTTAATTCGCTCTATCTCTTGATGTAAAATAAAAAATCATTTCCATTTAAAAGTCTTTTAATTCGCTCTATCTTTTGATATAAAATAAAAAATCATTTCCATTTAAAAGTCTTTTAATTCGCTCTATCTTTTGATATAAAATAAAAAATCATTTCCATTCAAAGGTTTTAGCCGAAACTGGATAATATGAATATTATTAGTACTTGATGCTATGCGGCTAGCTTCAATCTCCTCATCTTCACCAGCCATGCGCCGCTGCTACCTGTGTATTTTAAAGAGGATATAATTTCGATTCGTTTTCATTTTGCGCGGCGTAATAGCTCAAGAAACTCGCGTTAAGATTTCCTTTTAATTGCGCAACTCGTATGTCGGCGTTACGAGTTTACCTAAAAGCTAAAATAAATAACTAAACGAAACTCGACTCGGCCTTTCGCCGCAAAATACGCATTCTCGTAATGTAAACTCGAGCGATCGTCTTCGATCGTGATGAAACAAAACCGTACTCGCGGATGCGTAAAAGTCTAAAAGGTAAATTGTGTCAAAAAGTTTCGAAACGAATTACAAACCGGAACGTGGAATCTACGTTACGACGGCAACTAAGTTCGGTGATGAGCGCGGGCCAGCGCGTAGCTAAGGTTGCTCCATCAGTTTTTATCTTTGCGGAATTATCTCTAGCGAAAAGCCTACATTCGCGTAAGGTCATTTCCACGCGATTATAATTATTTAAAAGGAAAATATTTACCGTAGTTTTCAAAATGCTGACGAAATAATCTAAAGCGCGTGAAGCGGCGGTAACGAGCCTGCAACCTTCGTACGAATCGGCGAGATCTTGAACGCTATGCGTTTAGCCAATGAGTGAACGAGTCGAATATTATCGAGCGCGAACAACCACGCCGTCGAAGTATGAGAGTACACACGACTCTTAATTTGCACAATATCAACGATTCGTTTGAGCCGGGAATATTCGTTACGCAATGGCAAAGTTTTAAGCTATGCGTTCGAAGTAACTCGATAGCTTTTCATAGCTAATGAGCGAGCTGGACGAATAACCGGCAGCGCGATTGACCGCTCTTTCAAATATTGAGAGAGCGAACGAATCCTAGTTTACATGGTACGCATGAATGTTTCGTTGCAGCGCGATTAACCGCTCTTTCAGATGTTGAGAGAGCAAACGAATCCTAATTTACACGTGTATATAGTAGACGTACTACGATTGTTTCGTTAGGAGTTGAAGCTACTCGCGCGGCGGTCGAACGCGAGCGTACTCGTTTGGAGGCTATTACACCATTTCTAAAGCATCGCTTTATTTGGTTCGACGTGAACATCTTTTTAACACACCTGTTCGCGTAAGTAAAAGCTTTCTATGTAGGGCTGTTTTCTTTCGAACTCGTAGATGAGAAGAACAAGCCAAAGAACGGCGCTTACTACTCACCTGTCTTTACACGCGTAGACATTAGATAGCCGGTAAACTAATAAGATCTACGATAGCGCGTCACTTTATGTCGAGAAAAAGTAACAAACTTCCTTTAAAAGAGATTTCTTCGGATTAAAAGTGAGAATATGTTATTTTTATGTTGAGATCGGACGCTGCAACAGTTTTCGTTATACACGAGTAGAGTACATCCTTCGACTACAAAAAGTGTCGCGCTTTAATTGATCACGCTTGCCAGAAGGGTTTTGACGCGGAAATGCAGCAGCAAAGTTATATATACTGTTACACACTACACGTACGTAGTACATAGTACATAGTATATGTATATATATATAACGCATACGTAGTACATGAACATGTACATGTACATGTAGATGAAGATAGCGCGAAGATCGCGATGAAGATAGCAAGATGTAAAAATAAATAAAAAGTCTACAGCACCCGGTATTCCCAGGCGGTCACCCATCCAAGTACTAACCGGGCTCGACGTTGCTTAGCTTCAGTGATCGGACGAGAACTGGCGTTTTCAACGTGATATGGCCGTAGACACTGATGCGCTCTTCGAGACACGCTATTAACGCAGAGTTATAATAATGCTCACCAAGCCGTGACTATATTGTCCAATGGGCGTTCGCTGATTATTGCCACGTTTCTCATTAGCGTCTGTTGAAGCTTACTAAATGTCTACGGCCATATCACGTTGAAAACGCCAGTTCTCGTCCGATCACTGAAGCTAAGCAACGTCGAGCCCGGTTAGTACTTGGATGGGTGACCGCCTGGGAATACCGGGTGCTGTAGACCTTTAGTTTTTATCAAAATTATACTAATTTAGAATTTTCAAGCTTCTTTAATTCACTCTATCTCTTGATATAGAATAAAAAATCATTTCCGCTTGAAAGTCTTTTAATTCGCTCTATCTCTTGATGTAAAATAAAAAATCATTTCCGCTTGAAAGTCTTTTAATTCGCTCTATCTCTTGATGTAAAATAAAAAATCATTTCCATTTAAAAGTCTTTTAATTCGCTCTATCTCTTGATTTAAAACAAAAAATCATTTCCATTTAAAAGTCTTTTAATTCGCTCTATCTTTTGATATAAAATAAAAAATCATTTCCATTTAAAAGTCTTTTAATTCGCTCTATCTTTTGATATAAAATAAAAAATCATTTCCATTTAAAAGTCTTTTAATTCGCTCTATCTTTTGATATAAAATAAAAAATCATTTCCATTCAAAGGTTTTAGCCGAAACTGGATAATATGAATATTATTAGTACTTGATGCTATCCGGCTAGCTTCAATCTCCTCATCTTCACCAGCCATGCGCCGCTGCTACCCGTGCATTTTAAAGAGGATATAATTTCGATTCGTTTTCATTTTGCGCGGCGTAATAGCTCAAGAAACTCGCGTTAAGATTTTCTTTTAATTGCGCAACTCGTATGTCGGCGTTACGAGTTTACCTAAAAGCTAAAATAAATAACTAAACGAAACTCGACTCGGCCTTTCGCCGCAAAATACGCATTCTCGTAATGTAAACTCGAGCAATCGTCTTCGATCGTGATGAAACAAAACCGTACTCGCGGATGCGTAAAAGTCTAAAAGGTAAATTGTGTCAAAAAGTTTCGAAACGATTTACAAACCGGAACGTGGAATCTACGTTACGACGGCAACTAAGTTCGGTGATGAGCGCGGGCCAGCGCGTAGCTAAGGTTGCTCCATCAGTTTTTATCTTTGCGGAACTATCTCTAGCGAAAAGCCTACTTTCGCGTAAGGTCATTTCCACGCAATTATAATTATTTAAAAGGAAAATATTTACCGTAGTTTTCAAAATGCTGACGAAATAATCTAAAGCGCGTGAAGCGGCGGTAACGAGCCTGCAACCTTCGTACGAATCGGCGAGATCTTGAGCGCTATGCGTTTAGCCAATGAGTGAACGAGTCGAATATTATCGAGCGCGAACAACCACGCCATCGAAGTATGAGAGTACACACGACTCCTAATTTGCACAATATCAACGATTCGTTTGAGCCGGGAATATTCGTTACGCAATGGCAAAGTTTTAAGCTATACGTTCGAAGTAACTCGATAGCTTTTCATAGCTAATGAGCGAGCTGGACGAATAACCGGCAGCGCGATTGACCGCTCTTTCAAATATTGAGAGAGCGAACGAATCCTAATTTACATGGTACGCATGAATGTTTCGTTGCAGCGCGATTAACCGCTCTTTCAGATGTTGAGAGAGCAAACGAATCCTAATTTACACGTGTATATAGTAGACGTACTACGATTGTTTCGTTAGGAGTTGAAGCTACTCGCGCGGCGGTCGAACGCGAGCGTACTCGTTTGGAGGCTATTACACCATTTCTAAAGCATCGCTTTATTTGGTTCGACGTGAACATCTTTTTAACACACCTGTTCGCGTAAGTAAAAGCTTTCTATGTAGGGCTGTTTTCTTTCGAACTCGTAGATGAGAAGAACAAGCCAAAGAACGGCGCTTTCTACTCACCTGTCTTTACACGCGTAGACATTAGATAGCCGGTAAACTAATAAGATCTACGATAGCGCGTCACTTTATGTCGAGAAAAAGTAACAAACTTCCTTTAAAAGAGATTTCTTCGGATTAAAAGTGAGAATATGTTATTTTTATGTTGAGATCGGACGCTGCAACAGTTTTCGTTATACACGAGTAGAGTACATCCTTCGACTACAAAAAGTGTCGCGCTTTAATTGATCACGCTTGCCAGAAGGGTTTTGACGCGGAAATGCAGCAGCAAAGTTATATATACTGTTACACACTACACGTACGTAGTACATAGTACATAGTACATAGTATATGTATATATATATAACGCATACGTAGTACATGTTCATGTACATGAACATGTACATGTACATGTACATGTAGATGAAGATAGCGCGAAGATCGCGATGAAGATAGCAAGATGTAAAAATAAATAAAAAGTCTACAGCACCCGGTATTCCCAGGCGGTCACCCATCCAAGTACTAACCGGGCTCGACGTTGCTTAGCTTCAGTGATCGGACGAGAACTGGCGTTTTCAACGTGATATGGCCGTAGACACTGATGCGCTCTTCGAGACACGCTATTAACGCAGAGTTATAATAATGCTCACCAAGCCGTGACTATATTGTCCAATGGGCGTTCGCTGATTATTGCCACGTTTCTCATTAGCGTCTGTTGAAGCTTACTAAATGTCTACGGCCATATCACGTTGAAAACGCCAGTTCTCGTCCGATCACTGAAGCTAAGCAACGTCGAGCCCGGTTAGTACTTGGATGGGTGACCGCCTGGGAATACCGGGTGCTGTAGACCTTTAGTTTTTATCAAAATTATACTAATTTAGAATTTTCAAGCTTCTTTAATTCACTCTATCTCTTGATATAGAATAAAAAATCATTTCCGCTTGAAAGTCTTTTAATTCGCTCTATCTCTTGATGTAAAATAAAAAATCATTTCCGCTTGAAAGTCTTTTAATTCGCTCTATCTCTTGATGTAAAATAAAAAATCATTTCCATTTAAAAGTCTTTTAATTCGCTCTATCTCTTGATTTAAAACAAAAAATCATTTCCATTTAAAAGTCTTTTAATTCGCTCTATCTTTTGATATAAAATAAAAAATCATTTCCATTTAAAAGTCTTTTAATTCGCTCTATCTTTTGATATAAAATAAAAAATCATTTCCATTTAAAAGTCTTTTAATTCGCTCTATCTTTTGATATAAAATAAAAAATCATTTCCATTCAAAGGTTTTAGCCGAAACTGGATAATATGAATATTATTAGTACTTGATGCTATCCGGCTAGCTTCAATCTCCTCATCTTCACCAGCCATGCGCCGCTGCTACCCGTGCATTTTAAAGAGGATATAATTTCGATTCGTTTTCATTTTGCGCGGCGTAATAGCTCAAGAAACTCGCGTTAAGATTTTCTTTTAATTGCGCAACTCGTATGTCGGCGTTACGAGTTTACCTAAAAGCTAAAATAAATAACTAAACGAAACTCGACTCGGCCTTTCGCCGCAAAATACGCATTCTCGTAATGTAAACTCGAGCGATCGTCTTCGATCGTGATGAAACAAAACCGTACTCGCGGATGCGTAAAAGTCTAAAAGGTAAATTGTGTCAAAAAGTTTCGAAACGATTTACAAACCGGAACGTGGAATCTACGTTACGACGGCAACTAAGTTCGGTGATGAGCGCGGGCCAGCGCGTAGCTAAGGTTGCTCCATCAGTTTTTATCTTTGCGGAACTATCTCTAGCGAAAAGCCTACTTTCGCGTAAGGTCATTTCCACGCAATTATAATTATTTAAAAGGAAAATATTTACCGTAGTTTTCAAAATGCTGACGAAATAATCTAAAGCGCGTGAAGCGGCGGTAACGAGCCTGCAACCTTCGTACGAATCGGCGAGATCTTGAGCGCTATGCGTTTAGCCAATGAGTGAACGAGTCGAATATTATCGAGCGCGAACAACCACGCCATCGAAGTATGAGAGTACACACGACTCCTAATTTGCACAATATCAACGATTCGTTTGAGCCGGGAATATTCGTTACGCAATGGCAAAGTTTTAAGCTATACGTTCGAAGTAACTCGATAGCTTTTCATAGCTAATGAGCGAGCTGGACGAATAACCGGCAGCGCGATTGACCGCTCTTTCAAATATTGAGAGAGCGAACGAATCCTAATTTACATGGTACGCATGAATGTTTCGTTGCAGCGCGATTAACCGCTCTTTCAGATGTTGAGAGAGCAAACGAATCCTAATTTACACGTGTATATAGTAGACGTACTACGATTGTTTCGTTAGGAGTTGAAGCTACTCGCGCGGCGGTCGAACGCGAGCGTACTCGTTTGGAGGCTATTACACCATTTCTAAAGCATCGCTTTATTTGGTTCGACGTGAACATCTTTTTAACACACCTGTTCGCGTAAGTAAAAGCTTTCTATGTAGGGCTGTTTTCTTTCGAACTCGTAGATGAGAAGAACAAGCCAAAGAACGGCGCTTTCTACTCACCTGTCTTTACACGCGTAGACATTAGATAGCCGGTAAACTAATAAGATCTACGATAGCGCGTCACTTTATGTCGAGAAAAAGTAACAAACTTCCTTTAAAAGAGATTTCTTCGGATTAAAAGTGAGAATATGTTATTTTTATGTTGAGATCGGACGCTGCAACAGTTTTCGTTATACACGAGTAGAGTACATCCTTCGACTACAAAAAGTGTCGCGCTTTAATTGATCACGCTTGCCAGAAGGGTTTTGACGCGGAAATGCAGCAGCAAAGTTATATATACTGTTACACACTACACGTACGTAGTACATAGTACATAGTACATAGTATATGTATATATATATAACGCATACGTAGTACATGTTCATGTACATGTACATGTACATGTACATGTACATGTAGATGAAGATAGCGCGAAGATCGCGATGAAGATAGCAAGATGTAAAAATAAATAAAAAGTCTACAGCACCCGGTATTCCCAGGCGGTCACCCATCCAAGTACTAACCGGGCTCGACGTTGCTTAGCTTCAGTGATCGGACGAGAACTGGCGTTTTCAACGTGATATGGCCGTAGACATTTAGTAAGCTTCAACAGACGCTAATGAGAAACGTGGCAATAATCAGCGAACGCCCATTGGACAATATAGTCACGGCTTGGTGAGCATTATTATAACTCTGCGTTAATAGCGTGTCTCGAAGAGCGCATCAGTGTCTACGGCCATATCACGTTGAAAACGCCAGTTCTCGTCCGATCACTGAAGCTAAGCAACGTCGAGCCCGGTTAGTACTTGGATGGGTGACCGCCTGGGAATACCGGGTGCTGTAGACCTTTAGTTTTTATCAAAATTATACTAATTTAGAATTTTCAAGCTTCTTTAATTCACTCTATCTCTTGATATAGAATAAAAAATCATTTCCGCTTGAAAGTCTTTTAATTCGCTCTATCTCTTGATGTAAAATAAAAAATCATTTCCGCTTGAAAGTCTTTTAATTCGCTCTATCTCTTGATGTAAAATAAAAAATCATTTCCATTTAAAAGTCTTTTAATTCGCTCTATCTCTTGATTTAAAACAAAAAATCATTTCCATTTAAAAGTCTTTTAATTCGCTCTATCTTTTGATATAAAATAAAAAATCATTTCCATTTAAAAGTCTTTTAATTCGCTCTATCTTTTGATATAAAATAAAAAATCATTTCCATTCAAAAGTCTTTTAATTCGCTCTATCTTTTGATATAAAATAAAAAATCATTTCCATTCAAAGGTTTTAGCCGAAACTGGATAATATGAATATTATTAGTACTTGATGCTATCCGGCTAGCTTCAATCTCCTCATCTTCACCAGCCATGCGCCGCTGCTACCCGTGCATTTTAAAGAGGATATAATTTCGATTCGTTTTCATTTTGCGCGGCGTAATAGCTCAAGAAACTCGCGTTAAGATTTCCTTTTAATTGCGCAACTCGTATGTCGGCGTTATGAGTTTACCTAAAAGCTAAAATAAATAACTAAACGAAACTCGACTCGGCCTTTCGCCGCAAAATACGCATTCTCGTAATGTAAACTCGAGCGATCGTCTTCGATCGTGATGAAACAAAACCGTACTCGCGGATGCGTAAAAGTCTAAAAGGTAAATTGTGTCAAAAAGTTTCGAAACGATTTACAAACCGGAACGTGGAATCTACGTTACGACGGCAACTAAGTTCGGTGATGAGCGCGGGCCAGCGCGTAGCTAAGGTTGCTCCATCAGTTTTTATCTTTGCGGAACTATCTCTAGCGAAAAGCCTACTTTCGCGTAAGGTCATTTCCACGCAATTATAATTATTTAAAAGGAAAATATTTACCGTAGTTTTCAAAATGCTGACGAAATAATCTAAAGCGCGTGAAGCGGCGGTAACGAGCCTGCAACCTTCGTACGAATCGGCGAGATCTTGAACGCTATGCGTTTAGCCAATGAGTGAACGAGTCGAATATTATCGAGCGCGAACAACCACGCCATCGAAGTATGAGAGTACACACGACTCCTAATTTGCACAATATCAACGATTCGTTTGAGCCGGGAATATTCGTTACGCAATGGCAAAGTTTTAAGCTATACGTTCGAAGTAACTCGATAGCTTTTCATAGCTAATGAGCGAGCTGGACGAATAACCGGCAGCGCGATTGACCGCTCTTTCAAATATTGAGAGAGCGAACGAATCCTAATTTACATGGTACGCATGAATGTTTCGTTGCAGCGCGATTAACCGCTCTTTCAGATGTTGAGAGAGCAAACGAATCCTAATTTACACGTGTATATAGTAGACGTACTACGATTGTTTCGTTAGGAGTTGAAGCTACTCGCGCGGCGGTCGAACGCGAGCGTACTCGTTTGGAGGCTATTACACCATTTCTAAAGCATCGCTTTATTTGGTTCGACGTGAACATCTTTTTAACACACCTGTTCGCGTAAGTAAAAGCTTTCCATGTAGGGCTGTTTTCTTTCGAACTCGTAGATGAGAAGAACAAGCCAAAGAACGGCGCTTTCTACTCACCTGTCTTTACACGCGTAGACATTAGATAGCCGGTAAACTAATAAGATCTACGATAGCGCGTCACTTTATGTCGAGAAAAAGTAACAAACTTCCTTTAAAAGAGATTTCTTCGGATTAAAAGTGAGAATATGTTATTTTGATGTTGAGATCGGACGCTGCAACAGTTTTCGTTATACACGAGTAGAGTACATCCTTCGACTACAAAAAGTGTCGCGCTTTAATTGATCACGCTTGCCAGAAGGGTTTTGACGCGGAAATGCAGCAGCAAAGTTATATATACTGTTACACACTACACGTACGTAGTACATAGTACATAGTATATGTATATATATATAACGCATACGTAGTACATGAACATGTACATGTACATGTACATGTAGATGAATATAGCGCGAAGATCGCGATGAAGATAGCAAGATGTAAAAATAAATAAAAAGTCTACAGCACCCGGTATTCCCAGGCGGTCACCCATCCAAGTACTAACCGGGCTCGACGTTGCTTAGCTTCAGTGATCGGACGAGAACTGGCGTTTTCAACGTGATATGGCCGTAGACACTGATGCGCTCTTCGAGACACGCTATTAACGCAGAGTTATAATAATGCTCACCAAGCCGTGACTATATTGTCCAATGGGCGTTCGCTGATTATTGCCACGTTTCTCATTAGCGTCTGTTGAAGCTTACTAAATGTCTACGGCCATATCACGTTGAAAACGCCAGTTCTCGTCCGATCACTGAAGCTAAGCAACGTCGAGCCCGGTTAGTACTTGGATGGGTGACCGCCTGGGAATACCGGGTGCTGTAGACCTTTAGTTTTTATCAAAATTATACTAATTTAGAATTTTCAAGCTTCTTTAATTCACTCTATCTCTTGATATAGAATAAAAAATCATTTCCGCTTGAAGGTCTTTTAATTCGCTCTATCTCTTGATGTAAAATAAAAAATCATTTCCATTTAAAAGTCTTTTAATTCGCTCTATCTTTTGATATAAAATAAAAAATCATTTCCATTTAAAAGTCTTTTAATTCGCTCTATCTTTTGATATAAAATAAAAAATCATTTCCATTCAAAGGTTTTAGCCGAAACTGGATAATATGAATATTATTAGTACTTGATGCTATGCGGCTAGCTTCAATCTCCTCATCTTCACCAGCCATGCGCCGCTGCTACCTGTGTATTTTAAAGAGGATATAATTTCGATTCGTTTTCATTTTGCGCGGCGTAATAGCTCAAGAAACTCGCGTTAAGATTTCCTTTTAATTGCGCAACTCGTATGTCGGCGTTACGAGTTTACCTAAAAGCTAAAATAAATAACTAAACGAAACTCGACTCGGCCTTTCGCCGCAAAATACGCATTCTCGTAATGTAAACTCGAGCGATCGTCTTCGATCGTGATGAAACAAAACCGTACTCGCGGATGCGTAAAAGTCTAAAAGGTAAATTGTGTCAAAAAGTTTCGAAACGAATTACAAACCGGAACGTGGAATCTACGTTACGACGGCAACTAAGTTCGGTGATGAGCGCGGGCCAGCGCGTAGCTAAGGTTGCTCCATCAGTTTTTATCTTTGCGGAATTATCTCTAGCGAAAAGCCTACATTCGCGTAAGGTCATTTCCACGCGATTATAATTATTTAAAAGGAAAATATTTACCGTAGTTTTCAAAATGCTGACGAAATAATCTAAAGCGCGTGAAGCGGCGGTAACGAGCCTGCAACCTTCGTACGAATCGGCGAGATCTTGAACGCTATGCGTTTAGCCAATGAGTGAACGAGTCGAATATTATCGAGCGCGAACAACCACGCCGTCGAAGTATGAGAGTACACACGACTCTTAATTTGCACAATATCAACGATTCGTTTGAGCCGGGAATATTCGTTACGCAATGGCAAAGTTTTAAGCTATGCGTTCGAAGTAACTCGATAGCTTTTCATAGCTAATGAGCGAGCTGGACGAATAACCGGCAGCGCGATTGACCGCTCTTTCAAATATTGAGAGAGCGAACGAATCCTAGTTTACATGGTACGCATGAATGTTTCGTTGCAGCGCGATTAACCGCTCTTTCAGATGTTGAGAGAGCAAACGAATCCTAATTTACACGTGTATATAGTAGACGTACTACGATTGTTTCGTTAGGAGTTGAAGCTACTCGCGCGGCGGTCGAACGCGAGCGTACTCGTTTGGAGGCTATTACACCATTTCTAAAGCATCGCTTTATTTGGTTCGACGTGAACATCTTTTTAACACACCTGTTCGCGTAAGTAAAAGCTTTCTATGTAGGGCTGTTTTCTTTCGAACTCGTAGATGAGAAGAACAAGCCAAAGAACGGCGCTTACTACTCACCTGTCTTTACACGCGTAGACATTCGATAGCCGGTAAACTAATAAGATCTACGATAGCGCGTCACTTTATGTCGAGAAAAAGTAACAAACTTCCTTTAAAAGAGATTTCTTCGGATTAAAAGTGAGAATATGTTATTTTTATGTTGAGATCGGACGCTGCAACAGTTTTCGTTATACACGAGTAGAGTACATCCTTCGACTACAAAAAGTGTCGCGCTTTAATTGATCACGCTTGCCAGAAGGGTTTTGACACGGAAATGCAGCAGCAAAGTTATATATACTGTTACACACTACACGTACGTAGTACATAGTACATAGTATATGTATATATATATAACGCATACGTAGTACATGAACATGTACATGTACATGTAGATGAAGATAGCGCGAAGATCGCGATGAAGATAGCAAGATGTAAAAATAAATAAAAAGTCTACAGCACCCGGTATTCCCAGGCGGTCACCCATCCAAGTACTAACCGGGCTCGACGTTGCTTAGCTTCAGTGATCGGACGAGAACTGGCGTTTTCAACGTGATATGGCCGTAGACACTGATACGCTCTTCGAGACACGCTATTAACGCAGAGTTATAATAATGCTCACCAAGCCGTGACTATATTGTCCAATGGGCGTTCGCTGATTATTGCCACGTTTCTCATTAGCGTCTGTTGAAGCTTACTAAATGTCTACGGCCATATCACATTGAAAACGCCAGTTCTCGTCCGATCACTGAAGCTAAGCAACGTCGAGCCCGGTTAGTACTTGGATGGGTGACCGCCTGGGAATACCGGGTGCTGTAGACCTTTAGTTTTTATCAAAATTATACTAATTTAGAATTTTCAAGCTTCTTTAATTCACTCTATCTCTTGATATAGAATAAAAAATCATTTCCGCTTGAAAGTCTTTTAATTCGCTCTATCTCTTGATGTAAAATAAAAAATCATTTCCATTTAAAAGTCTTTTAATTCGCTCTATCTTTTGATATAAAATAAAAAATCATTTCCATTTAAAAGTCTTTTAATTCGCTCTATCTTTTGATATAAAATAAAAAATCATTTCCATTCAAAGGTTTTAGCCGAAACTGGATAATATGAATATTATTAGTACTTGATGCTATCCGGCTAGCTTCAATCTCCTCATCTTCACCAGCCATGCGCCGCTGCTACCCGTGTATTTTAAAGAGGATATAATTTCGATTCGTTTTCATTTTGCGCGGCGTAATAGCTCAAGAAACTCGCGTTAAGATTTCCTTTTAATTGCGCAACTCGTATGTCGGCGTTACGAGTTTACCTAAAAGCTAAAATAAATAACTAAACGAAACTCGACTCGGCCTTTCGCCGCAAAATACGCATTCTCGTAATGTAAACTCGAGCGATCGTCTTCGATCGTGATGAAACAAAACCGTACTCGCGGATGCGTAAAAGTCTAAAAGGTAAATTGTGTCAAAAAGTTTCGAAACGAATTACAAACCGGAACGTGGAATCTACGTTACGACGGCAACTAAGTTCGGTGATGAGCGCGGGCCAGCGCGTAGCTAAGGTTGCTCCATCAGTTTTTATCTTTGCGGAATTATCTCTAGCGAAAAGCCTACATTCGCGTAAGGTCATTTCCACGCGATTATAATTATTTAAAAGGAAAATATTTACCGTAGTTTTCAAAATGCTGACGAAATAATCTAAAGCGCGTGAAGCGGCGGTAACGAGCCTGCAACCTTCGTACGAATCGGCGAGATCTTGAACGCTATGCGTTTAGCCAATGAGTGAACGAGTCGAATATTATCGAGCGCGAACAACCACGCCGTCGAAGTATGAGAGTACACACGACTCCTAATTTGCACAATATCAACGATTCGTTTGAGCCGGGAATATTCGTTACGCAAGGCAAAGTTTTAAGCTATGCGTTCGAAGTAACTCGATAGCTTTTCATAGCTAATGAGCGAGCTGGACGAATAACCGGCAGCGCGATTGACCGCTCTTTCAAATATTGAGAGAGCGAACGAATCCTAGTTTACATGGTACGCATGAATGTTTCGTTGCAGCGCGATTAACCGCTCTTTCAGATGTTGAGAGAGCAAACGAATCCTAATTTACACGTGTATATAGTAGACGTACTACGATTGTTTCGTTAGGAGTTGAAGCTACTCGCGCGGCGGTCGAACGCGAGCGTACTCGTTTGGAGGCTATTACACCATTTCTAAAGCATCGCTTTATTTGGTTCGACGTGAACATCTTTTTAACACACCTGTTCGCGTAAGTAAAAGCTTTCTATGTAGGGCTGTTTTCGTTCGAACTCGTAGATGAGAAGAACAAGCCAAAGAACGGCGCTTACTACTCACCTGTCTTTACACGCGTAGACATTAGATAGCCGGTAAACTAATAAGATCTACGATAGCGCGTCACTTTATGTCGAGAAAAAGTAACAAACTTCCTTTAAAAGAGATTTCTTCGGATTAAAAGTGAGAATATGTTATTTTTATGTTGAGATCGGACGCTGCAACAGTTTTCGTTATACACGAGTAGAGTACATCCTTCGACTACAAAAAGTGTCGCGCTTTAATTGATCACGCTTGCCAGAAGGGTTTTGACGCGGAAATGCAGCAGCAAAGTTATATATACTGTTACACACTACACGTACGTAGTACATAGTACATAGTACATAGTATATGTATATATATATAACGCATACGTAGTACATGTTCATGTACATGAACATGTACATGTACATGTACATGTAGATGAAGATAGCGCGAAGATCGCGATGAAGATAGCAAGATGTAAAAATAAATAAAAAGTCTACAGCACCCGGTATTCCCAGGCGGTCACCCATCCAAGTACTAACCGGGCTCGACGTTGCTTAGCTTCAGTGATCGGACGAGAACTGGCGTTTTCAACGTGATATGGCCGTAGACACTGATGCGCTCTTCGAGACACGCTATTAACGCAGAGTTATAATAATGCTCACCAAGCCGTGACTATATTGTCCAATGGGCGTTCGCTGATTATTGCCACGTTTCTCATTAGCGTCTGTTGAAGCTTACTAAATGTCTACGGCCATATCACGTTGAAAACGCCAGTTCTCGTCCGATCACTGAAGCTAAGCAACGTCGAGCCCGGTTAGTACTTGGATGGGTGACCGCCTGGGAATACCGGGTGCTGTAGACCTTTAGTTTTTATCAAAATTATACTAATTTAGAATTTTCAAGCTTCTTTAATTCACTCTATCTCTTGATATAGAATAAAAAATCATTTCCGCTTGAAAGTCTTTTAATTCGCTCTATCTCTTGATGTAAAATAAAAAATCATTTCCGCTTGAAAGTCTTTTAATTCGCTCTATCTCTTGATGTAAAATAAAAAATCATTTCCGCTTGAAAGTCTTTTAATTCGCTCTATCTCTTGATGTAAAATAAAAAATCATTTCCATTTAAAAGTCTTTTAATTCGCTCTATCTCTTGATTTAAAACAAAAAATCATTTCCATTTAAAAGTCTTTTAATTCGCTCTATCTTTTGATATAAAATAAAAAATCATTTCCATTTAAAAGTCTTTTAATTCGCTCTATCTTTTGATATAAAATAAAAAATCATTTCCATTCAAAGGTTTTAGCCGAAACTGGATAATATGAATATTATTAGTACTTGATGCTATCCGGCTAGCTTCAATCTCCTCATCTTCACCAGCCATGCGCCGCTGCTACCCGTGTATTTTAAAGAGGATATAATTTCGATTCGTTTTCATTTTGCGCGGCGTAATAGCTCAAGAAACTCGCGTTAAGATTTCCTTTTAATTGCGCAACTCGTATGTCGGCGTTACGAGTTTACCTAAAAGCTAAAATAAATAACTAAACGAAACTCGACTCGGCCTTTCGCCGCAAAATACGCATTCTCGTAATGTAAACTCGAGCGATCGTCTTCGATCGTGATGAAACAAAACCGTACTCGCGGATGCGTAAAAGTCTAAAAGGTAAATTGTGTCAAAAAGTTTCGAAACGAATTACAAACCGGAACGTGGAATCTACGTTACAACGGCAACTAAGTTCGGTGATGAGCGCGGGCCAGCGCGTAGCTAAGGTTGCTCCATCAGTTTTTATCTTTGCGGAATTATCTCTAGCGAAAAGCCTACTTTCGCGTAAGGTCATTTCCACGCGATTATAATTATTTAAAAGGAAAATATTTACCGTAGTTTTCAAAATGCTGACGAAATAATCTAAAGCGCGTGAAGCGGCGGTAACGAGCCTGCAACCTTCGTATGAATCGGCGAGATCTTGAACGCTATGCGTTTAGCCAATGAGTGAACGAGTCGAATATTATCGAGCGCGAACAACCACGCCGTCGAAGTATGAGAGTACACACGACTCCTAATTTGCACAATATCAACGATTCGTTTGAGCCGGGAATATTCGTTACGCAATGGCAAAGTTTTAAGCTATGCGTTCGAAGTAACTCGATAGCTTTTCATAGCTAATGAGCGAGCTGGACGAATAACCGGCAGCGCGATTGACCGCTCTTTCAAATATTGAGAGAGCGAACGAATCCTAGTTTACATGGTACGCATGAATGTTTCGTTGCAGCGCGATTAACCGCTCTTTCAGATGTTAAGAGAGCAAACGAATCCTAATTTACACGTGTATATAGTAGACGTACTACGATTGTTTCGTTAGGAGTTGAAGCTACTCGCGCGGCGGTCGAACGCGAGCGTACTCGTTTGGAGGCTATTACACCATTTCTAAAGCATCGCTTTATTTGGTTCGACGTGAACATCTTTTTAACACACCTGTTCGCGTAAGTAAAAGCTTTCTATGTAGGGCTGTTTTCTTTCGAACTCGTAGATGAGAAGAACAAGCCAAAGAACGGCGCTTTCTACTCACCTGTCTTTACACGCGTAGATATTAGATAGCCGGTAAACTAATAAGATCTACGATAGCGCGTCACTTTATGTCGAGAAAAAGTAACAAACTTCCTTTAAAAGAGATTTCTTCGGATTAAAAGTGAGAATATGTTATTTTTATGTTGAGATCGGACGCTGCAACAGTTTTCGTTATACACGAGTAGAGTACATCCTTCGACTACAAAAAGTGTCGCGCTTTAATTGATCACGCTTGCCAGAAGGGTTTTGACGCGGAAATGCAGCAGCAAAGTTATATATACTGTTACACACTACACGTACGTAGTACATAGTACATAGTACATAGTATATGTATATATATAACGCATACGTAGTACATGTTCATGTACATGAACATGTACATGTACATGTACATGTAGATGAAGATAGCGCGAAGATCGCGATGAAGATAGCAAGATGTAAAAATAAATAAAAAGTCTACAGCACCCGGTATTCCCAGGCGGTCACCCATCCAAGTACTAACCGGGCTCGACGTTGCTTAGCTTCAGTGATCGGACGAGAACTGGCGTTTTCAACGTGATATGGCCGTAGACACTGATGCGCTCTTCGAGACACGCTATTAACGCAGAGTTATAATAATGCTCACCAAGCCGTGACTATATTGTCCAATGGGCGTTCGCTGATTATTGCCACGTTTCTCATTAGCGTCTGTTGAAGCTTACTAAATGTCTACGGCCATATCACGTTGAAAACGCCAGTTCTCGTCCGATCACTGAAGCTAAGCAACGTCGAGCCCGGTTAGTACTTGGATGGGTGACCGCCTGGGAATACCGGGTGCTGTAGACCTTTAGTTTTTATCAAAATTATACTAATTTAGAATTTTCAAGCTTCTTTAATTCACTCTATCTCTTGATATAGAATAAAAAATCATTTCCGCTTGAAAGTCTTTTAATTCGCTCTATCTCTTGATGTAAAATAAAAAATCATTTCCGCTTGAAAGTCTTTTAATTCGCTCTATCTCTTGATGTAAAATAAAAAATCATTTCCATTTAAAAGTCTTTTAATTCGCTCTATCTCTTGATTTAAAACAAAAAATCATTTCCATTTAAAAGTCTTTTAATTCGCTCTATCTTTTGATATAAAATAAAAAATCATTTCCATTTAAAAGTCTTTTAATTCGCTCTATCTTTTGATATAAAATAAAAAATCATTTCCATTCAAAGGTTTTAGCCGAAACTGGATAATATGAATATTATTAGTACTTGATGCTATCCGGCTAGCTTCAATCTCCTCATCTTCACCAGCCATGCGCCGTTGCTACCCGTGTATTTTAAAGAGGATATAATTTCGATTCGTTTTCATTTTGCGCGGCGTAATAGCTCAAGAAACTCGCGTTAAGATTTCCTTTTAATTGCGCAACTCGTATGTCGGCGTTACGAGTTTACCTAAAAGCTAAAATAAATAACTAAACGAAACTCGACTCGGCCTTTCGCCGCAAAATACGCATTCTCGTAATGTAAACTCGAGCGATCGTCTTCGATCGTGATGAAACAAAACCGTACTCGCGGATGCGTAAAAGTCTAAAAGGTAAATTGTGTCAAAAAGTTTCGAAACGAATTACAAACCGGAACGTGGAATCTACGTTACGACGGCAACTAAGTTCGGTGATGAGCGCGGGCCAGCGCGTAGCTAAGGTTGCTCCATCAGTTTTTATCTTTGCGGAATTATCTCTAGCGAAAAGCCTACATTCGCGTAAGGTCATTTCCACGCGATTATAATTATTTAAAAGGAAAATATTTACCGTAGTTTTCAAAATGCTGACGAAATAATCTAAAGCGCGTGAAGCGGCGGTAACGAGCCTGCAACCTTCGTACGAATCGGCGAGATCTTGAACGCTATGCGTTTAGCCAATGAGTGAACGAGTCGAATATTATCGAGCGCGAACAACCACGCCGTCGAAGTATGAGAGTACACACGACTCTTAATTTGCACAATATCAACGATTCGTTTGAGCCGGGAATATTCGTTACGCAATGGCAAAGTTTTAAGCTATGCGTTCGAAGTAACTCGATAGCTTTTCATAGCTAATGAGCGAGCTGGACGAATAACCGGCAGCGCGATTGACCGCTCTTTCAAATATTGAGAGAGCGAACGAATCCTAGTTTACATGGTACGCATGAATGTTTCGTTGCAGCGCGATTAACCGCTCTTTCAGATGTTGAGAGAGCAAACGAATCCTAATTTACACGTGTATATAGTAGACGTACTACGATTGTTTCGTTAGGAGTTGAAGCTACTCGCGCGGCGGTCGAACGCGAGCGTACTCGTTTGGAGGCTATTACACCATTTCTAAAGCATCGCTTTATTTGGTTCGACGTGAACATCTTTTTAACACACCTGTTCGCGTAAGTAAAAGCTTTCTATGTAGGGCTGTTTTCTTTCGAACTCGTAGATGAGAAGAACAAGCCAAAGAACGGCGCTTTCTACTCACCTGTCTTTACACGCGTAGATATTAGATAGCCGGTAAACTAATAAGATCTACGATAGCGCGTCACTTTATGTCGAGAAAAAGTAACAAACTTCCTTTAAAAGAGATTTCTTCGGATTAAAAGTGAGAATATGTTATTTTTATGTTGAGATCGGACGCTGCAACAGTTTTCGTTATACACGAGTAGAGTACATCCTTCGACTACAAAAAGTGTCGCGCTTTAATTGATCACGCTTGCCAGAAGGGTTTTGACGCGGAAATGCAGCAGCAAAGTTATATATACTGTTACACACTACACGTACGTAGTACATAGTACATAGTACATAGTATATGTATATATATAACGCATACGTAGTACATGTTCATGTACATGAACATGTACATGTACATGTACATGTAGATGAAGATAGCGCGAAGATCGCGATGAAGATAGCAAGATGTAAAAATAAATAAAAAGTCTACAGCACCCGGTATTCCCAGGCGGTCACCCATCCAAGTACTAACCGGGCTCGACGTTGCTTAGCTTCAGTGATCGGACGAGAACTGGCGTTTTCAACGTGATATGGCCGTAGACACTGATGCGCTCTTCGAGACACGCTATTAACGCAGAGTTATAATAATGCTCACCAAGCCGTGACTATATTGTCCAATGGGCGTTCGCTGATTATTGCCACGTTTCTCATTAGCGTCTGTTGAAGCTTACTAAATGTCTACGGCCATATCACGTTGAAAACGCCAGTTCTCGTCCGATCACTGAAGCTAAGCAACGTCGAGCCCGGTTAGTACTTGGATGGGTGACCGCCTGGGAATACCGGGTGCTGTAGACCTTTAGTTTTTATCAAAATTATACTAATTTAGAATTTTCAAGCTTCTTTAATTCACTCTATCTCTTGATATAGAATAAAAAATCATTTCCGCTTGAAAGTCTTTTAATTCGCTCTATCTCTTGATGTAAAATAAAAAATCATTTCCGCTTGAAAGTCTTTTAATTCGCTCTATCTCTTGATGTAAAATAAAAAATCATTTCCATTTAAAAGTCTTTTAATTCGCTCTATCTCTTGATTTAAAACAAAAAATCATTTCCATTTAAAAGTCTTTTAATTCGCTCTATCTTTTGATATAAAATAAAAAATCATTTCCATTTAAAAGTCTTTTAATTCGCTCTATCTTTTGATATAAAATAAAAAATCATTTCCATTCAAAGGTTTTAGCCGAAACTGGATAATATGAATATTATTAGTACTTGATGCTATCCGGCTAGCTTCAATCTCCTCATCTTCACCAGCCATGCGCCGTTGCTACCCGTGTATTTTAAAGAGGATATAATTTCGATTCGTTTTCATTTTGCGCGGCGTAATAGCTCAAGAAACTCGCGTTAAGATTTCCTTTTAATTGCGCAACTCGTATGTCGGCGTTACGAGTTTACCTAAAAGCTAAAATAAATAACTAAACGAAACTCGACTCGGCCTTTCGCCGCAAAATACGCATTCTCGTAATGTAAACTCGAGCGATCGTCTTCGATCGTGATGAAACAAAACCGTACTCGCGGATGCGTAAAAGTCTAAAAGGTAAATTGTGTCAAAAAGTTTCGAAACGAATTACAAACCGGAACGTGGAATCTACGTTACGACGGCAACTAAGTTCGGTGATGAGCGCGGGCCAGCGCGTAGCTAAGGTTGCTCCATCAGTTTTTATCTTTGCGGAATTATCTCTAGCGAAAAGCCTACATTCGCGTAAGGTCATTTCCACGCGATTATAATTATTTAAAAGGAAAATATTTACCGTAGTTTTCAAAATGCTGACGAAATAATCTAAAGCGCGTGAAGCGGCGGTAACGAGCCTGCAACCTTCGTACGAATCGGCGAGATCTTGAACGCTATGCGTTTAGCCAATGAGTGAACGAGTCGAATATTATCGAGCGCGAACAACCACGCCGTCGAAGTATGAGAGTACACACGACTCTTAATTTGCACAATATCAACGATTCGTTTGAGCCGGGAATATTCGTTACGCAATGGCAAAGTTTTAAGCTATGCGTTCGAAGTAACTCGATAGCTTTTCATAGCTAATGAGCGAGCTGGACGAATAACCGGCAGCGCGATTGACCGCTCTTTCAAATATTGAGAGAGCGAACGAATCCTAGTTTACATGGTACGCATGAATGTTTCGTTGCAGCGCGATTAACCGCTCTTTCAGATGTTGAGAGAGCAAACGAATCCTAATTTACACGTGTATATAGTAGACGTACTACGATTGTTTCGTTAGGAGTTGAAGCTACTCGCGCGGCGGTCGAACGCGAGCGTACTCGTTTGGAGGCTATTACACCATTTCTAAAGCATCGCTTTATTTGGTTCGACGTGAACATCTTTTTAACACACCTGTTCGCGTAAGTAAAAGCTTTCTATGTAGGGCTGTTTTCTTTCGAACTCGTAGATGAGAAGAACAAGCCAAAGAACGGCGCTTACTACTCACCTGTCTTTACACGCGTAGACATTAGATAGCCGGTAAACTAATAAGATCTACGATAGCGCGTCACTTTATGTCGAGAAAAAGTAACAAACTTCCTTTAAAAGAGATTTCTTCGGATTAAAAGTGAGAATATGTTATTTTTATGTTGAGATCGGACGCTGCAACAGTTTTCGTTATACACGAGTAGAGTACATCCTTCGACTACAAAAAGTGTCGCGCTTTAATTGATCACGCTTGCCAGAAGGGTTTTGACGCGGAAATGCAGCAGCAAAGTTATATATACTGTTACACACTACACGTACGTAGTACATAGTACATAGTATATGTATATATATATAACGCATACGTAGTACATGAACATGTACATGTACATGTACATGTACATGTAGATGAAGATAGCGCGAAGATCGGGATGAAGATAGCAAGATGTAAAAATAAATAAAAAGTCTACAGCACCCGGTATTCCCAGGCGGTCACCCATCCAAGTACTAACCGGGCTCGACGTTGCTTAGCTTCAGTGATCGGACGAGAACTGGCGTTTTCAACGTGATATGGCCGTAGACACTGATGCGCTCTTCGAGACACGCTATTAACGCAGAGTTATAATAATGCTCACCAAGCCGTGACTATATTGTCCAATGGGCGTTCGCTGATTATTGCCACGTTTCTCATTAGCGTCTGTTGAAGCTTACTAAATGTCTACGGCCATATCACGTTGAAAACGCCAGTTCTCGTCCGATCACTGAAGCTAAGCAACGTCGAGCCCGGTTAGTACTTGGATGGGTGACCGCCTGGGAATACCGGGTGCTGTAGACCTTTAGTTTTTATCAAAATTATACTAATTTAGAATTTTCAAGCTTCTTTAATTCACTCTATCTCTTGATATAGAATAAAAAATCATTTCCGCTTGAAAGTCTTTTAATTCGCTCTATCTCTTGATGTAAAATAAAAAATCATTTCCGCTTGAAAGTCTTTTAATTCGCTCTATCTCTTGATGTAAAATAAAAAATCATTTCCATTTAAAAGTCTTTTAATTCGCTCTATCTCTTGATTTAAAACAAAAAATCATTTCCATTTAAAAGTCTTTTAATTCGCTCTATCTTTTGATATAAAATAAAAAATCATTTCCATTTAAAAGTCTTTTAATTCGCTCTATCTTTTGATATAAAATAAAAAATCATTTCCATTTAAAAGTCTTTTAATTCGCTCTATCTTTTGATATAAAATAAAAAATCATTTCCATTCAAAGGTTTTAGCCGAAACTGGATAATATGAATATTATTAGTACTTGATGCTATCCGGCTAGCTTCAATCTCCTCATCTTCACCAGCCATGCGCCGCTGCTACCCGTGCATTTTAAAGAGGATATAATTTCGATTCGTTTTCATTTTGCGCGGCGTAATAGCTCAAGAAACTCGCGTTAAGATTTTCTTTTAATTGCGCAACTCGTATGTCGGCGTTACGAGTTTACCTAAAAGCTAAAATAAATAACTAAACGAAACTCGACTCGGCCTTTCGCCGCAAAATACGCATTCTCGTAATGTAAACTCGAGCGATCGTCTTCGATCGTGATGAAACAAAACCGTACTCGCGGATGCGTAAAAGTCTAAAAGGTAAATTGTGTCAAAAAGTTTCGAAACGATTTACAAACCGGAACGTGGAATCTACGTTACGACGGCAACTAAGTTCGGTGATGAGCGCGGGCCAGCGCGTAGCTAAGGTTGCTCCATCAGTTTTTATCTTTGCGGAACTATCTCTAGCGAAAAGCCTACTTTCGCGTAAGGTCATTTCCACGCAATTATAATTATTTAAAAGGAAAATATTTACCGTAGTTTTCAAAATGCTGACGAAATAATCTAAAGCGCGTGAAGCGGCGGTAACGAGCCTGCAACCTTCGTACGAATCGGCGAGATCTTGAGCGCTATGCGTTTAGCCAATGAGTGAACGAGTCGAATATTATCGAGCGCGAACAACCACGCCATCGAAGTATGAGAGTACACACGACTCCTAATTTGCACAATATCAACGATTCGTTTGAGCCGGGAATATTCGTTACGCAATGGCAAAGTTTTAAGCTATACGTTCGAAGTAACTCGATAGCTTTTCATAGCTAATGAGCGAGCTGGACGAATAACCGGCAGCGCGATTGACCGCTCTTTCAAATATTGAGAGAGCGAACGAATCCTAATTTACATGGTACGCATGAATGTTTCGTTGCAGCGCGATTAACCGCTCTTTCAGATGTTGAGAGAGCAAACGAATCCTAATTTACACGTGTATATAGTAGACGTACTACGATTGTTTCGTTAGGAGTTGAAGCTACTCGCGCGGCGGTCGAACGCGAGCGTACTCGTTTGGAGGCTATTACACCATTTCTAAAGCATCGCTTTATTTGGTTCGACGTGAACATCTTTTTAACACACCTGTTCGCGTAAGTAAAAGCTTTCTATGTAGGGCTGTTTTCTTTCGAACTCGTAGATGAGAAGAACAAGCCAAAGAACGGCGCTTTCTACTCACCTGTCTTTACACGCGTAGACATTAGATAGCCGGTAAACTAATAAGATCTACGATAGCGCGTCACTTTATGTCGAGAAAAAGTAACAAACTTCCTTTAAAAGAGATTTCTTCGGATTAAAAGTGAGAATATGTTATTTTTATGTTGAGATCGGACGCTGCAACAGTTTTCGTTATACACGAGTAGAGTACATCCTTCGACTACAAAAAGTGTCGCGCTTTAATTGATCACGCTTGCCAGAAGGGTTTTGACGCGGAAATGCAGCAGCAAAGTTATATATACTGTTACACACTACACGTACGTAGTACATAGTACATAGTACATAGTATATGTATATATATATAACGCATACGTAGTACATGTTCATGTACATGTACATGTACATGTACATGTAGATGAAGATAGCGCGAAGATCGCGATGAAGATAGCAAGATGTAAAAATAAATAAAAAGTCTACAGCACCCGGTATTCCCAGGCGGTCACCCATCCAAGTACTAACCGGGCTCGACGTTGCTTAGCTTCAGTGATCGGACGAGAACTGGCGTTTTCAACGTGATATGGCCGTAGACATTTAGTAAGCTTCAACAGACGCTAATGAGAAACGTGGCAATAATCAGCGAACGCCCATTGGACAATATAGTCACGGCTTGGTGAGCATTATTATAACTCTGCGTTAATAGCGTGTCTCGAAGAGCGCATCAGTGTCTACGGCCATATCACGTTGAAAACGCCAGTTCTCGTCCGATCACTGAAGCTAAGCAACGTCGAGCCCGGTTAGTACTTGGATGGGTGACCGCCTGGGAATACCGGGTGCTGTAGACCTTTAGTTTTTATCAAAATTATACTAATTTAGAATTTTCAAGCTTCTTTAATTCACTCTATCTCTTGATATAGAATAAAAAATCATTTCCGCTTGAAAGTCTTTTAATTCGCTCTATCTCTTGATGTAAAATAAAAAATCATTTCTGCTTGAAAGTCTTTTAATTCGCTCTATCTCTTGATGTAAAATAAAAAATCATTTCCATTTAAAAGTCTTTTAATTCGCTCTATCTCTTGATTTAAAACAAAAAATCATTTCCATTTAAAAGTCTTTTAATTCGCTCTATCTTTTGATATAAAATAAAAAATCATTTCCATTTAAAAGTCTTTTAATTCGCTCTATCTTTTGATATAAAATAAAAAATCATTTCCATTCAAAAGTCTTTTAATTCGCTCTATCTTTTGATATAAAATAAAAAATCATTTCCATTCAAAGGTTTTAGCCGAAACTGGATAATATGAATATTATTAGTACTTGATGCTATCCGGCTAGCTTCAATCTCCTCATCTTCACCAGCCATGCGCCGCTGCTACCCGTGCATTTTAAAGAGGATATAATTTCGATTCGTTTTCATTTTGCGCGGCGTAATAGCTCAAGAAACTCGCGTTAAGATTTCCTTTTAATTGCGCAACTCGTATGTCGGCGTTACGAGTTTACCTAAAAGCTAAAATAAATAACTAAACGAAACTCGACTCGGCCTTTCGCCGCAAAATACGCATTCTCGTAATGTAAACTCGAGCGATCGTCTTCGATCGTGATGAAACAAAACCGTACTCGCGGATGCGTAAAAGTCTAAAAGGTAAATTGTGTCAAAAAGTTTCGAAACGATTTACAAACCGGAACGTGGAATCTACGTTACGACGGCAACTAAGTTCGGTGATGAGCGCGGGCCAGCGCGTAGCTAAGGTTGCTCCATCAGTTTTTATCTTTGCGGAACTATCTCTAGCGAAAAGCCTACTTTCGCGTAAGGTCATTTCCACGCAATTATAATTATTTAAAAGGAAAATATTTACCGTAGTTTTCAAAATGCTGACGAAATAATCTAAAGCGCGTGAAGCGGCGGTAACGAGCCTGCAACCTTCGTACGAATCGGCGAGATCTTGAACGCTATGCGTTTAGCCAATGAGTGAACGAGTCGAATATTATCGAGCGCGAACAACCACGCCATCGAAGTATGAGAGTACACACGACTCCTAATTTGCACAATATCAACGATTCGTTTGAGCCGGGAATATTCGTTACGCAATGGCAAAGTTTTAAGCTATACGTTCGAAGTAACTCGATAGCTTTTCATAGCTAATGAGCGAGCTGGACGAATAACCGGCAGCGCGATTGACCGCTCTTTCAAATATTGAGAGAGCGAACGAATCCTAATTTACATGGTACGCATGAATGTTTCGTTGCAGCGCGATTAACCGCTCTTTCAGATGTTGAGAGAGCAAACGAATCCTAATTTACACGTGTATATAGTAGACGTACTACGATTGTTTCGTTAGGAGTTGAAGCTACTCGCGCGGCGGTCGAACGCGAGCGTACTCGTTTGGAGGCTATTACACCATTTCTAAAGCATCGCTTTATTTGGTTCGACGTGAACATCTTTTTAACACACCTGTTCGCGTAAGTAAAAGCTTTCTATGTAGGGCTGTTTTCTTTCGAACTCGTAGATGAGAAGAACAAGCCAAAGAACGGCGCTTTCTACTCACCTGTCTTTACACGCGTAGACATTAGATAGCCGGTAAACTAATAAGATCTACGATAGCGCGTCACTTTATGTCGAGAAAAAGTAACAAACTTCCTTTAAAAGAGATTTCTTCGGATTAAAAGTGAGAATATGTTATTTTGATGTTGAGATCGGACGCTGCAACAGTTTTCGTTATACACGAGTAGAGTACATCCTTCGACTACAAAAAGTGTCGCGCTTTAATTGATCACGCTTGCCAGAAGGGTTTTGACGCGGAAATGCAGCAGCAAAGTTATATATACTGTTACACACTACACGTACGTAGTACATAGTACATAGTATATGTATATATATATAACGCATACGTAGTACATGAACATGTACATGTACATGTACATGTAGATGAATATAGCGCGAAGATCGCGATGAAGATAGCAAGATGTAAAAATAAATAAAAAGTCTACAGCACCCGGTATTCCCAGGCGGTCACCCATCCAAGTACTAACCGGGCTCGACGTTGCTTAGCTTCAGTGATCGGACGAGAACTGGCGTTTTCAACGTGATATGGCCGTAGACACTGATGCGCTCTTCGAGACACGCTATTAACGCAGAGTTATAATAATGCTCACCAAGCCGTGACTATATTGTCCAATGGGCGTTCGCTGATTATTGCCACGTTTCTCATTAGCGTCTGTTGAAGCTTACTAAATGTCTACGGCCATATCACGTTGAAAACGCCAGTTCTCGTCCGATCACTGAAGCTAAGCAACGTCGAGCCCGGTTAGTACTTGGATGGGTGACCGCCTGGGAATACCGGGTGCTGTAGACCTTTAGTTTTTATCAAAATTATACTAATTTAGAATTTTCAAGCTTCTTTAATTCACTCTATCTCTTGATATAGAATAAAAAATCATTTCCGCTTGAAAGTCTTTTAATTCGCTCTATCTCTTGATGTAAAATAAAAAATCATTTCCATTTAAAAGTCTTTTAATTCGCTCTATCTTTTGATATAAAATAAAAAATCATTTCCATTTAAAAGTCTTTTAATTCGCTCTATCTTTTGATATAAAATAAAAAATCATTTCCATTCAAAGGTTTTAGCCGAAACTGGATAATATGAATATTATTAGTACTTGATGCTATCCGGCTAGCTTCAATCTCCTCATCTTCACCAGCCATGCGCCGCTGCTACCTGTGTATTTTAAAGAGGATATAATTTCGATTCGTTTTCATTTTGCGCGGCGTAATAGCTCAAGAAACTCGCGTTAAGATTTCCTTTTAATTGCGCAACTCGTATGTCGGCGTTACGAGTTTACCTAAAAGCTAAAATAAATAACTAAACGAAACTCGACTCGGCCTTTCGCCGCAAAATACGCATTCTCGTAATGTAAACTCGAGCGATCGTCTTCGATCGTGATGAAACAAAACCGTACTCGCGGATGCGTAAAAGTCTAAAAGGTAAATTGTGTCAAAAAGTTTCGAAACGAATTACAAACCGGAACGTGGAATCTACGTTACGACGGCAACTAAGTTCGGTGATGAGCGCGGGCCAGCGCGTAGCTAAGGTTGCTCCATCAGTTTTTATCTTTGCGGAATTATCTCTAGCGAAAAGCCTACATTCGCGTAAGGTCATTTCCACGCGATTATAATTATTTAAAAGGAAAATATTTACCGTAGTTTTCAAAATGCTGACGAAATAATCTAAAGCGCGTGAAGCGGCGGTAACGAGCCTGCAACCTTCGTACGAATCGGCGAGATCTTGAACGCTATGCGTTTAGCCAATGAGTGAACGAGTCGAATATTATCGAGCGCGAACAACCACGCCGTCGAAGTATGAGAGTACACACGACTCTTAATTTGCACAATATCAACGATTCGTTTGAGCCGGGAATATTCGTTACGCAATGGCAAAATTTTAAGCTATGCGTTCGAAGTAACTCGATAGCTTTTCATAGCTAATGAGCGAGCTGGACGAATAACCGGCAGCGCGATTGACCGCTCTTTCAAATATTGAGAGAGCGAACGAATCCTAGTTTACATGGTACGCATGAATGTTTCGTTGCAGCGCGATTAACCGCTCTTTCAGATGTTGAGAGAGCAAACGAATCCTAATTTACACGTGTATATAGTAGACGTACTACGATTGTTTCGTTAGGAGTTGAAGCTACTCGCGCGGCGGTCGAACGCGAGCGTACTCGTTTGGAGGCTATTACACCATTTCTAAAGCATCGCTTTATTTGGTTCGACGTGAACATCTTTTTAACACACCTGTTCGCGTAAGTAAAAGCTTTCTATGTAGGGCTGTTTTCTTTCGAACTCGTAGATGAGAAGAACAAGCCAAAGAACGGCGCTTACTACTCACCTGTCTTTACACGCGTAGACATTAGATAGCCGGTAAACTAATAAGATCTACGATAGCGCGTCACTTTATGTCGAGAAAAAGTAACAAACTTCCTTTAAAAGAGATTTCTTCGGATTAAAAGTGAGAATATGTTATTTTTATGTTGAGATCGGACGCTGCAACAGTTTTCGTTATACACGAGTAGAGTACATCCTTCGACTACAAAAAGTGTCGCGCTTTAATTGATCACGCTTGCCAGAAGGGTTTTGACGCGGAAATGCAGCAGCAAAGTTATATATACTGTTACACACTACACGTACGTAGTACATAGTACATAGTATATGTATATATATATAACGCATACGTAGTACATGAACATGTACATGTACATGTAGATGAAGATAGCGCGAAGATCGCGATGAAGATAGCAAGATGTAAAAATAAATAAAAAGTCTACAGCACCCGGTATTCCCAGGCGGTCACCCATCCAAGTACTAACCGGGCTCGACGTTGCTTAGCTTCAGTGATCGGACGAGAACTGGCGTTTTCAACGTGATATGGCCGTAGACACTGATACGCTCTTCGAGACACGCTATTAACGCAGAGTTATAATAATGCTCACCAAGCCGTGACTATATTGTCCAATGGGCGTTCGCTGATTATTGCCACGTTTCTCATTAGCGTCTGTTGAAGCTTACTAAATGTCTACGGCCATATCACATTGAAAACGCCAGTTCTCGTCCGATCACTGAAGCTAAGCAACGTCGAGCCCGGTTAGTACTTGGATGGGTGACCGCCTGGGAATACCGGGTGCTGTAGACCTTTAGTTTTTATCAAAATTATACTAATTTAGAATTTTCAAGCTTCTTTAATTCACTCTATCTCTTGATATAGAATAAAAAATCATTTCCGCTTGAAAGTCTTTTAATTCGCTCTATCTCTTGATGTAAAATAAAAAATCATTTCCATTTAAAAGTCTTTTAATTCGCTCTATCTTTTGATATAAAATAAAAAATCATTTCCATTTAAAAGTCTTTTAATTCGCTCTATCTTTTGATATAAAATAAAAAATCATTTCCATTCAAAGGTTTTAGCCGAAACTGGATAATATGAATATTATTAGTACTTGATGCTATCCGGCTAGCTTCAATCTCCTCATCTTCACCAGCCATGCGCCGCTGCTACCCGTGTATTTTAAAGAGGATATAATTTCGATTCGTTTTCATTTTGCGCGGCGTAATAGCTCAAGAAACTCGCGTTAAGATTTCCTTTTAATTGCGCAACTCGTATGTCGGCGTTACGAGTTTACCTAAAAGCTAAAATAAATAACTAAACGAAACTCGACTCGGCCTTTCGCCACAAAATACGCATTCTCGTAATGTAAACTCGAGCGATCGTCTTCGATCGTGATGAAACAAAACCGTACTCGCGGATGCGTAAAAGTCTAAAAGGTAAATTGTGTCAAAAAGTTTCGAAACGAATTACAAACCGGAACGTGGAATCTACGTTACGACGGCAACTAAGTTCGGTGATGAGCGCGGGCCAGCGCGTAGCTAAGGTTGCTCCATCAGTTTTTATCTTTGCGGAATTATCTCTAGCGAAAAGCCTACATTCGCGTAAGGTCATTTCCACGCGATTATAATTATTTAAAAGGAAAATATTTACCGTAGTTTTCAAAATGCTGACGAAATAATCTAAAGCGCGTGAAGCGGCGGTAACGAGCCTGCAACCTTCGTACGAATCGGCGAGATCTTGAACGCTATGCGTTTAGCCAATGAGTGAACGAGTCGAATATTATCGAGCGCGAACAACCACGCCGTCGAAGTATGAGAGTACACACGACTCCTAATTTGCACAATATCAACGATTCGTTTGAGCCGGGAATATTCGTTACGCAATGGCAAAGTTTTAAGCTATGCGTTCGAAGTAACTCGATAGCTTTTCATAGCTAATGAGCGAGCTGGACGAATAACCGGCAGCGCGATTGACCGCTCTTTCAAATATTGAGAGAGCGAACGAATCCTAGTTTACATGGTACGCATGAATGTTTCGTTGCAGCGCGATTAACCGCTCTTTCAGATGTTGAGAGAGCAAACGAATCCTAATTTACACGTGTATATAGTAGACGTACTACGATTGTTTCGTTAGGAGTTGAAGCTACTCGCGCGGCGGTCGAACGCGAGCGTACTCGTTTGGAGGCTATTACACCATTTCTAAAGCATCGCTTTATTTGGTTCGACGTGAACATCTTTTTAACACACCTGTTCGCGTAAGTAAAAGCTTTCTATGTAGGGCTGTTTTCTTTCGAACTCGTAGATGAGAAGAACAAGCCAAAGAACGGCGCTTACTACTCACCTGTCTTTACACGCGTAGACATTAGATAGCCGGTAAACTAATAAGATCTACGATAGCGCGTCACTTTATGTCGAGAAAAAGTAACAAACTTCCTTTAAAAGAGATTTCTTCGGATTAAAAGTGAGAATATGTTATTTTTATGTTGAGATCGGACGCTGCAACAGTTTTCGTTATACACGAGTAGAGTACATCCTTCGACTACAAAAAGTGTCGCGCTTTAATTGATCACGCTTGCCAGAAGGGTTTTGACGCGGAAATGCAGCAGCAAAGTTATATATACTGTTACACACTACACGTACGTAGTACATAGTACATAGTACATAGTATATGTATATATATATAACGCATACGTAGTACATGTTCATGTACATGAACATGTACATGTACATGTACATGTAGATGAAGATAGCGCGAAGATCGCGATGAAGATAGCAAGATGTAAAAATAAATAAAAAGTCTACAGCACCCGGTATTCCCAGGCGGTCACCCATCCAAGTACTAACCGGGCTCGACGTTGCTTAGCTTCAGTGATCGGACGAGAACTGGCGTTTTCAACGTGATATGGCCGTAGACACTGATGCGCTCTTCGAGACACGCTATTAACGCAGAGTTATAATAATGCTCACCAAGCCGTGACTATATTGTCCAATGGGCGTTCGCTGATTATTGCCACGTTTCTCATTAGCGTCTGTTGAAGCTTACTAAATGTCTACGGCCATATCACGTTGAAAACGCCAGTTCTCGTCCGATCACTGAAGCTAAGCAACGTCGAGCCCGGTTAGTACTTGGATGGGTGACCGCCTGGGAATACCGGGTGCTGTAGACCTTTAGTTTTTATCAAAATTATACTAATTTAGAATTTTCAAGCTTCTTTAATTCACTCTATCTCTTGATATAGAATAAAAAATCATTTCCGCTTGAAAGTCTTTTAATTCGCTCTATCTCTTGATGTAAAATAAAAAATCATTTCCATTTAAAAGTCTTTTAATTCGCTCTATCTTTTGATATAAAATAAAAAATCATTTCCATTTAAAAGTCTTTTAATTCGCTCTATCTTTTGATATAAAATAAAAAATCATTTCCATTCAAAGGTTTTAGCCGAAACTGGATAATATGAATATTATTAGTACTTGATGCTATCCGGCTAGCTTCAATCTCCTCATCTTCACCAGCCATGCGCCGCTGCTACCCGTGCATTTTAAAGAGGATATAATTTCGATTCGTTTTCATTTTGCGCGGCGTAATAGCTCAAGAAACTCGCGTTAAGATTTCCTTTTAATTGCGCAACTCGTATGTCGGCGTTACGAGTTTACCTAAAAGCTAAAATAAATAACTAAACGAAACTCGACTCGGCCTTTCGCCGCAAAATACGCATTCTCGTAATGTAAACTCGAGCGATCGTCTTCGATCGTGATGAAACAAAACCGTACTCGCGGATGCGTAAAAGTCTAAAAGGTAAATTGTGTCAAAAAGTTTCGAAACGATTTACAAACCGGAACGTGGAATCTACGTTACGACGGCAACTAAGTTCGGTGATGAGCGCGGGCCAGCGCGTAGCTAAGGTTGCTCCATCAGTTTTTATCTTTGCGGAACTATCTCTAGCGAAAAGCCTACTTTCGCGTAAGGTCATTTCCACGCAATTATAATTATTTAAAAGGAAAATATTTACCGTAGTTTTCAAAATGCTGACGAAATAATCTAAAGCGCGTGAAGCGGCGGTAACGAGCCTGCAACCTTCGTACGAATCGGCGAGATCTTGAACGCTATGCGTTTAGCCAATGAGTGAACGAGTCGAATATTATCGAGCGCGAACAACCACGCCATCGAAGTATGAGAGTACACACGACTCCTAATTTGCACAATATCAACGATTCGTTTGAGCCGGGAATATTCGTTACGCAATGGCAAAGTTTTAAGCTATACGTTCGAAGTAACTCGATAGCTTTTCATAGCTAATGAGCGAGCTGGACGAATAACCGGCAGCGCGATTGACCGCTCTTTCAAATATTGAGAGAGCGAACGAATCCTAATTTACATGGTACGCATGAATGTTTCGTTGCAGCGCGATTAACCGCTCTTTCAGATGTTGAGAGAGCAAACGAATCCTAATTTACACGTGTATATAGTAGACGTACTACGATTGTTTCGTTAGGAGTTGAAGCTACTCGCGCGGCGGTCGAACGCGAGCGTACTCGTTTGGAGGCTATTACACCATTTCTAAAGCATCGCTTTATTTGGTTCGACGTGAACATCTTTTTAACACACCTGTTCGCGTAAGTAAAAGCTTTCTATGTAGGGCTGTTTTCTTTCGAACTCGTAGATGAGAAGAACAAGCCAAAGAACGGCGCTTTCTACTCTCCTGTCTTTACACGCGTAGACATTAGATAGCCGGTAAACTAATAAGATCTACGATAGCGCGTCACTTTATGTCGAGAAAAAGTAACAAACTTCCTTTAAAAGAGATTTCTTCGGATTAAAAGTGAGAATATGTTATTTTTATGTTGAGATCGGACGCTGCAACAGTTTTCGTTATACACGAGTAGAGTACATCCTTCGACTACAAAAAGTGTCGCGCTTTAATTGATCACGCTTGCCAGAAGGGTTTTGACGCGGAAATGCAGCAGCAAAGTTATATATACTGTTACACACTACACGTACGTAGTACATAGTACATAGTACATAGTATATGTATATATATAACGCATACGTAGTACATGTTCATGTACATGAACATGTACATGTACATGTACATGTACATGTAGATGAAGATAGCGCGAAGATCGCGATGAAGATAGCAAGATGTAAAAATAAATAAAAAGTCTACAGCACCCGGTATTCCCAGGCGGTCACCCATCCAAGTACTAACCGGGCTCGACGTTGCTTAGCTTCAGTGATCGGACGAGAACTGGCGTTTTCAACGTGATATGGCCGTAGACACTGATGCGCTCTTCGAGACACGCTATTAACGCAGAGTTATAATAATGCTCACCAAGCCGTGACTATATTGTCCAATGGGCGTTCGCTGATTATTGCCACGTTTCTCATTAGCGTCTGTTGAAGCTTACTAAATGTCTACGGCCATATCACGTTGAAAACGCCAGTTCTCGTCCGATCACTGAAGCTAAGCAACGTCGAGCCCGGTTAGTACTTGGATGGGTGACTGCCTGGGAATACCGGGTGCTGTAGACCTTTAGTTTTTATCAAAATTATACTAATTTAGAATTTTCAAGCTTCTTTAATTCACTCTATCTCTTGATATAGAATAAAAAATCATTTCCGCTTGAAAGTCTTTTAATTCGCTCTATCTCTTGATGTAAAATAAAAAATCATTTCCGCTTGAAAGTCTTTTAATTCGCTCTATCTCTTGATGTAAAATAAAAAATCATTTCCATTTAAAAGTCTTTTAATTCGCTCTATCTCTTGATTTAAAACAAAAAATCATTTCCATTTAAAAGTCTTTTAATTCGCTCTATCTTTTGATATAAAATAAAAAATCATTTCCATTTAAAAGTCTTTTAATTCGCTCTATCTTTTGATATAAAATAAAAAATCATTTCCATTTAAAAGTCTTTTAATTCGCTCTATCTTTTGATATAAAATAAAAAATCATTTCCATTCAAAGGTTTTAGCCGAAACTGGATAATATGAATATTATTAGTACTTGATGCTATCCGGCTAGCTTCAATCTCCTCATCTTCACCAGCCATGCGCCGCTGCTACCCGTGTATTTTAAAGAGGATATAATTTCGATTCGTTTTCATTTTGCGCGGCGTAATAGCTCAAGAAACTCGCGTTAAGATTTCCTTTTAATTGCGCAACTCGTATGTCGGCGTTACGAGTTTACCTAAAAGCTAAAATAAATAACTAAACGAAACTCGACTCGGCCTTTCGCCGCAAAATACGCATTCTCGTAATGTAAACTCGAGCGATCGTCTTCGATCGTGATGAAACAAAACCGTACTCGCGGATGCGTAAAAGTCTAAAAGGTAAATTGTGTCAAAAAGTTTCGAAACGAATTACAAACCGGAACGTGGAATCTACGTTACGACGGCAACTAAGTTCGGTGATGAGCGCGGGCCAGCGCGTAGCTAAGGTTGCTCCATCAGTTTTTATCTTTGCGGAATTATCTCTAGCGAAAAGCCTACATTCGCGTAAGGTCATTTCCACGCGATTATAATTATTTAAAAGGAAAATATTTACCGTAGTTTTCAAAATGCTGACGAAATAATCTAAAGCGCGTGAAGCGGCGGTAACGAGCCTGCAACCTTCGTACGAATCGGCGAGATCTTGAACGCTATGCGTTTAGCCAATGAGTGAACGAGTCGAATATTATCGAGCGCGAACAACCACGCCGTCGAAGTATGAGAGTACACACGACTCCTAATTTGCACAATATCAACGATTCGTTTGAGCCGGGAATATTTGTTACGCAATGGCAAAGTTTTAAGCTATGCGTTCGAAGTAACTCGATAGCTTTTCATAGCTAATGAGCGAGCTGGACGAATAACCGGCAGCGCGATTGACCGCTCTTTCAAATATTGAGAGAGCGAACGAATCCTAGTTTACATGGTACGCATGAATGTTTCGTTGCAGCGCGATTAACCGCTCTTTCAGATGTTGAGAGAGCAAACGAATCCTAATTTACACGTGTATATAGTAGACGTACTACGATTGTTTCGTTAGGAGTTGAAGCTACTCGCGCGGCGGTCGAACGCGAGCGTACTCGTTTGGAGGCTATTACACCATTTCTAAAGCATCGCTTTATTTGGTTCGACGTGAACATCTTTTTAACACACCTGTTCGCGTAAGTAAAAGCTTTCTATGTAGGGCTGTTTTCTTTCGAACTCGTAGATGAGAAGAACAAGCCAAAGAACGGCGCTTACTACTCACCTGTCTTTACACGCGTAGACATTAGATAGCCGGTAAACTAATAAGATCTACGATAGCGCGTCACTTTATGTCGAGAAAAAGTAACAAACTTCCTTTAAAAGAGATTTCTTCGGATTAAAAGTGAGAATATGTTATTTTTATGTTGAGATCGGACGCTGCAACAGTTTTCGTTATACACGAGTAGAGTACATCCTTCGACTACAAAAAGTGTCGCGCTTTAATTGATCACGCTTGCCAGAAGGGTTTTGACGCGGAAATGCAGCAGCAAAGTTATATATACTGTTACACACTACACGTACGTAGTACATAGTACATAGTACATAGTATATGTATATATATATAACGCATACGTAGTACATGTTCATGTACATGAACATGTACATGTACATGTACATGTAGATGAAGATAGCGCGAAGATCGCGATGAAGATAGCAAGATGTAAAAATAAATAAAAAGTCTACAGCACCCGGTATTCCCAGGCGGTCACCCATCCAAGTACTAACCGGGCTCGACGTTGCTTAGCTTCAGTGATCGGACGAGAACTGGCGTTTTCAACGTGATATGGCCGTAGACACTGATGCGCTCTTCGAGACACGCTATTAACGCAGAGTTATAATAATGCTCACCAAGCCGTGACTATATTGTCCAATGGGCGTTCGCTGATTATTGCCACGTTTCTCATTAGCGTCTGTTGAAGCTTACTAAATGTCTACGGCCATATCACGTTGAAAACGCCAGTTCTCGTCCGATCACTGAAGCTAAGCAACGTCGAGCCCGGTTAGTACTTGGATGGGTGACCGCCTGGGAATACCGGGTGCTGTAGACCTTTAGTTTTTATCAAAATTATACTAATTTAGAATTTTCAAGCTTCTTTAATTCACTCTATCTCTTGATATAGAATAAAAAATCATTTCCGCTTGAAAGTCTTTTAATTCGCTCTATCTCTTGATGTAAAATAAAAATTCATTTCCATTTAAAAGTCTTTTAATTCGCTCTATCTTTTGATATAAAATAAAAAATCATTTCCATTTAAAAGTCTTTTAATTCGCTCTATCTTTTGATATAAAATAAAAAATCATTTCCATTCAAAGGTTTTAGCCGAAACTGGATAATATGAATATTATTAGTACTTGATGCTATCCGGCTAGCTTCAATCTCCTCATCTTCACCAGCCATGCGCCGCTGCTACCCGTGCATTTTAAAGAGGATATAATTTCGATTCGTTTTCATTTTGCGCGGCGTAATAGCTCAAGAAACTCGCGTTAAGATTTCCTTTTAATTGCGCAACTCGTATGTCGGCGTTACGAGTTTACCTAAAAGCTAAAATAAATAACTAAACGAAACTCGACTCGGCCTTTCGCCGCAAAATACGCATTCTCGTAATGTAAACTCGAGCGATCGTCTTCGATCGTGATGAAACAAAACCGTACTCGCGGATGCGTAAAAGTCTAAAAGGTAAATTGTGTCAAAAAGTTTCGAAACGATTTACAAACCGGAACGTGGAATCTACGTTACGACGGCAACTAAGTTCGGTGATGAGCGCGGGCCAGCGCGTAGCTAAGGTTGCTCCATCAGTTTTTATCTTTGCGGAACTATCTCTAGCGAAAAGCCTACTTTCGCGTAAGGTCATTTCCACGCAATTATAATTATTTAAAAGGAAAATATTTACCGTAGTTTTCAAAATGCTGACGAAATAATCTAAAGCGCGTGAAGCGGCGGTAACGAGCCTGCAACCTTCGTACGAATCGGCGAGATCTTGAACGCTATGCGTTTAGCCAATGAGTGAACGAGTCGAATATTATCGAGCGCGAACCACCACGCCATCGAAGTATGAGAGTACACACGACTCCTAATTTGCACAATATCAACGATTCGTTTGAGCCGGGAATATTCGTTACGCAATGGCAAAGTTTTAAGCTATACGTTCAAAGTAACTCGATAGCTTTTCATAGCTAATGAGCGAGCTGGACGAATAACCGGCAGCGCGATTGACAGCTCTTTCAAATATTGAGAGAGCGAACGAATCCTAATTTACATGGTACGCATGAATGTTTCGTTGCAGCGCGATTAACCGCTCTTTCAGATGTTGAGAGAGCAAACGAATCCTAATTTACACGTGTATATAGTAGACGTACTACGATTGTTTCGTTAGGAGTTGAAGCTACTCGCGCGGCGGTCGAACGCGAGCGTACTCGTTTGGAGGCTATTACACCATTTCTAAAGCATCGCTTTATTTGGTTCGACGTGAACATCTTTTTAACACACCTGTTCGCGTAAGTAAAAGCTTTCTATGTAGGGCTGTTTTCTTTCGAACTCGTAGATGAGAAGAACAAGCCAAAGAACGGCGCTTTCTACTCTCCTGTCTTTACACGCGTAGACATTAGATAGCCGGTAAACTAATAAGATCTACGATAGCGCGTCACTTTATGTCGAGAAAAAGTAACAAACTTCCTTTAAAAGAGATTTCTTCGGATTAAAAGTGAGAATATGTTATTTTTATGTTGAGATCGGACGCTGCAACAGTTTTCGTTATACACGAGTAGAGTACATCCTTCGACTACAAAAAGTGTCGCGCTTTAATTGATCACGCTTGCCAGAAGGGTTTTGACGCGGAAATGCAGCAGCAAAGTTATATATACTGTTACACACTACACGTACGTAGTACATAGTACATAGTACATAGTATATGTATATATATAACGCATACGTAGTACATGTTCATGTACATGAACATGTACATGTACATGTACATGTACATGTAGATGAAGATAGCGCGAAGATCGCGATGAAGATAGCAAGATGTAAAAATAAATAAAAAGTCTACAGCACCCGGTATTCCCAGGCGGTCACCCATCCAAGTACTAACCGGGCTCGACGTTGCTTAGCTTCAGTGATCGGACGAGAACTGGCGTTTTCAACGTGATATGGCCGTAGACACTGATGCGCTCTTCGAGACACGCTATTAACGCAGAGTTATAATAATGCTCACCAAGCCGTGACTATATTGTCCAATGGGCGTTCGCTGATTATTGCCACGTTTCTCATTAGCGTCTGTTGAAGCTTACTAAATGTCGACGGCCATATCACGTTGAAAACGCCAGTTCTCGTCCGATCACTGAAGCTAAGCAACGTCGAGCCCGGTTAGTACTTGGATGGGTGACTGCCTGGGAATACCGGGTGCTGTAGACCTTTAGTTTTTATCAAAATTATACTAATTTAGAATTTTCAAGCTTCTTTAATTCACTCTATCTCTTGATATAGAATAAAAAATCATTTCCGCTTGAAAGTCTTTTAATTCGCTCTATCTCTTGATGTAAAATAAAAAATCATTTCCGCTTGAAAGTCTTTTAATTCGCTCTATCTCTTGATGTAAAATAAAAAATCATTTCCATTTAAAAGTCTTTTAATTCGCTCTATCTCTTGATTTAAAACAAAAAATCATTTCCATTTAAAAGTCTTTTAATTCGCTCTATCTTTTGATATAAAATAAAAAATCATTTCCATTTAAAAGTCTTTTAATTCGCTCTATCTTTTGATATAAAATAAAAAATCATTTCCATTTAAAAGTCTTTTAATTCGCTCTATCTTTTGATATAAAATAAAAAATCATTTCCATTCAAAGGTTTTAGCCGAAACTGGATAACATGAATATTATTAGTACTTGATGCTATCCGGCTAGCTTCAATCTCCTCATCTTCACCAGCCATGCGCCGCTGCTACCCGTGCATTTTAAAGAGGATATAATTTCGATTCGTTTTCATTTTGCGCGGCGTAATAGCTCAAGAAACTCGCGTTAAGATTTCCTTTTAATTGCGCAACTCGTATGTCGGCGTTACGAGTTTACCTAAAAGCTAAAATAAATAACTAAACGAAACTCGACTCGGCCTTTCGCCGCAAAATACGCATTCTCGTAATGTAAACTCGAGCGATCGTCTTCGATCGTGATGAAACAAAACCGTACTCGCGGATGCGTAAAAGTCTAAAAGGTAAATTGTGTCAAAAAGTTTCGAAACGATTTACAAACCGGAACGTGGAATCTACGTTACGACGGCAACTAAGTTCGGTGATGAGCGCGGGCCAGCGCGTAGCTAAGGTTGCTCCATCAGTTTTTATCTTTGCGGAACTATCTCTAGCGAAAAGCCTACTTTCGCGTAAGGTCATTTCCACGCAATTATAATTATTTAAAAGGAAAATATTTACCGTAGTTTTCAAAATGCTGACGAAATAATCTAAAGCGCGTGAAGCGGCGGTAACGAGCCTGCAACCTTCGTACGAATCGGCGAGATCTTGAACGCTATGCGTTTAGCCAATGAGTGAACGAGTCGAATATTATCGAGCGCGAACAACCACGCCATCGAAGTATGAGAGTACACACGACTCCTAATTTGCACAATATCAACGATTCGTTTGAGCCGGGAATATTCGTTACGCAATGGCAAAGTTTTAAGCTATACGTCCGAAGTAACTCGATAGCTTTTCATAGCTAATGAGCGAGCTGGACGAATAACCGGCAGCGCGATTGACCGCTCTTTCAAATATTGAGAGAGCGAACGAATCCTAATTTACATGGTACGCATGAATGTTTCGTTGCAGCGCGATTAACCGCTCTTTCAGATGTTGAGAGAGCAAACGAATCCTAATTTACACGTGTATATAGTAGACGTACTACGATTGTTTCGTTAGGAGTTGAAGCTACTCGCGCGGCGGTCGAACGCGAGCGTACTCGTTTGGAGGCTATTACACCATTTCTAAAGCATCGCTTTATTTGGTTCGACGTGAACATCTTTTTAACACACCTGTTCGCGTAAGTAAAAGCTTTCTATGTAGGGCTGTTTTCTTTCGAACTCGTAGATGAGAAGAACAAGCCAAAGAACGGCGCTTTCTACTCACCTGTCTTTACACGCGTAGACATTAGATAGCCGGTAAACTAATAAGATCTACGATAGCGCGTCACTTTATGTCGAGAAAAAGTAACAAACTTCCTTTAAAAGAGATTTCTTCGGATTAAAAGTGAGAATATGTTATTTTTATGTTGAGATCGGACGCTGCAACAGTTTTCGTTATACACGAGTAGAGTACATCCTTCGACTACAAAAAGTGTCGCGCTTTAATTGATCACGCTTGCCAGAAGGGTTTTGACGCGGAAATGCAGCAGCAAAGTTATATATACTGTTACACACTACACGTACGTAGTACATAGTACATAGTACATAGTATATGTATATATATAACGCATACGTAGTACATGTTCATGTACATGAACATGTACATGTACATGTACATGTACATGTAGATGAAGATAGCGCGAAGATCGCGATGAAGATAGCAAGATGTAAAAATAAATAAAAAGTCTACAGCACCCGGTATTCCCAGGCGGTCACCCATCCAAGTACTAACCGGGCTCGACGTTGCTTAGCTTCAGTGATCGGACGAGAACTGGCGTTTTCAACGTGATATGGCCGTAGACACTGATGCGCTCTTCGAGACACGCTATTAACGCAGAGTTATAATAATGCTCACCAAGCCGTGACTATATTGTCCAATGGGCGTTCGCTGATTATTGCCACGTTTCTCATTAGCGTCTGTTGAAGCTTACTAAATGTCTACGGCCATATCACGTTGAAAACGCCAGTTCTCGTCCGATCACTGAAGCTAAGCAACGTCGAGCCCGGTTAGTACTTGGATGGGTGACTGCCTGGGAATACCGGGTGCTGTAGACCTTTAGTTTTTATCAAAATTATACTAATTTAGAATTTTCAAGCTTCTTTAATTCACTCTATCTCTTGATATAGAATAAAAAATCATTTCCGCTTGAAAGTCTTTTAATTCGCTCTATCTCTTGATGTAAAATAAAAAATCATTTCCGCTTGAAAGTCTTTTAATTCGCTCTATCTCTTGATGTAAAATAAAAAATCATTTCCATTTAAAAGTCTTTTAATTCGCTCTATCTCTTGATTTAAAACAAAAAATCATTTCCATTTAAAAGTCTTTTAATTCGCTCTATCTTTTGATATAAAATAAAAAATCATTTCCATTTAAAAGTCTTTTAATTCGCTCTATCTTTTGATATAAAATAAAAAATCATTTCCATTTAAAAGTCTTTTAATTCGCTCTATCTTTTGATATAAAATAAAAAATCATTTCCATTCAAAGGTTTTAGCCGAAACTGGATAACATGAATATTATTAGTACTTGATGCTATCCGGCTAGCTTCAATCTCCTCATCTTCACCAGCCATGCGCCGCTGCTACCCGTGCATTTTAAAGAGGATATAATTTCGATTCGTTTTCATTTTGCGCGGCGTAATAGCTCAAGAAACTCGCGTTAAGATTTCCTTTTAATTGCGCAACTCGTATGTCGGCGTTACGAGTTTACCTAAAAGCTAAAATAAATAACTAAACGAAACTCGACTCGGCCTTTCGCCGCAAAATACGCATTCTCGTAATGTAAACTCGAGCGATCGTCTTCGATCGTGATGAAACAAAACCGTACTCGCGGATGCGTAAAAGTCTAAAAGGTAAATTGTGTCAAAAAGTTTCGAAACGATTTACAAACCGGAACGTGGAATCTACGTTACGACGGCAACTAAGTTCGGTGATGAGCGCGGGCCAGCGCGTAGCTAAGGTTGCTCCATCAGTTTTTATCTTTGCGGAACTATCTCTAGCGAAAAGCCTACTTTCGCGTAAGGTCATTTCCACGCAATTATAATTATTTAAAAGGAAAATATTTACCGTAGTTTTCAAAATGCTGACGAAATAATCTAAAGCGCGTGAAGCGGCGGTAACGAGCCTGCAACCTTCGTACGAATCGGCGAGATCTTGAACGCTATGCGTTTAGCCAATGAGTGAACGAGTCGAATATTATCGAGCGCGAACAACCACGCCATCGAAGTATGAGAGTACACACGACTCCTAATTTGCACAATATCAACGATTCGTTTGAGCCGGGAATATTCGTTACGCAATGGCAAAGTTTTAAGCTATACGTCCGAAGTAACTCGATAGCTTTTCATAGCTAATGAGCGAGCTGGACGAATAACCGGCAGCGCGATTGACCGCTCTTTCAAATATTGAGAGAGCGAACGAATCCTAATTTACATGGTACGCATGAATGTTTCGTTGCAGCGCGATTAACCGCTCTTTCAGATGTTGAGAGAGCAAACGAATCCTAATTTACACGTGTATATAGTAGACGTACTACGATTGTTTCGTTAGGAGTTGAAGCTACTCGCGCGGCGGTCGAACGCGAGCGTACTCGTTTGGAGGCTATTACACCATTTCTAAAGCATCGCTTTATTTGGTTCGACGTGAACATCTTTTTAACACACCTGTTCGCGTAAGTAAAAGCTTTCTATGTAGGGCTGTTTTCTTTCGAACTCGTAGATGAGAAGAACAAGCCAAAGAACGGCGCTTTCTACTCACCTGTCTTTACACGCGTAGACATTAGATAGCCGGTAAACTAATAAGATCTACGATAGCGCGTCACTTTATGTCGAGAAAAAGTAACAAACTTCCTTTAAAAGAGATTTCTTCGGATTAAAAGTGAGAATATGTTATTTTTATGTTGAGATCGGACGCTGCAACAGTTTTCGTTATACACGAGTAGAGTACATCCTTCGACTACAAAAAGTGTCGCGCTTTAATTGATCACGCTTGCCAGAAGGGTTTTGACGCGGAAATGCAGCAGCAAAGTTATATATACTGTTACACACTACACGTACGTAGTACATAGTATATGTATATATATAACGCATACGTAGTACATGTTCATGTACATGAACATGTACATGTACATGTACATGTACATGTACATGTAGATGAAGATAGCGCGAAGATCGCGATGAAGATAGCAAGATGTAAAAATAAATAAAAAGTCTACAGCACCCGGTATTCCCAGGCGGTCACCCATCCAAGTACTAACCGGGCTCGACGTTGCTTAGCTTCAGTGATCGGACGAGAACTGGCGTTTTCAACGTGATATGGCCGTAGACACTTCGAGACACGCTATTAACGCAGAGTTATAATAATGCTCACCAAGCCGTGACTATATTGTCCAATGGGCGTTCGCTGATTATTGCCACGTTTCTCATTAGCGTCTGTTGAAGCTTACTAAATGTCTACGGCCATATCACGTTGAAAACGCCAGTTCTCGTCCGATCACTGAAGCTAAGCAACGTCGAGCCCGGTTAGTACTTGGATGGGTGACCGCCTGGGAATACCGGGTGCTGTAGACCTTTAGTTTTTATCAAAATTATACTAATTTAGAATTTTCAAGCTTCTTTAATTCACTCTATCTCTTGATATAGAATAAAAAATCATTTCCGCTTGAAAGTCTTTTAATTCGCTCTATCTCTTGATGTAAAATAAAAAATCATTTCCGCTTGAAAGTCTTTTAATTCGCTCTATCTCTTGATGTAAAATAAAAAATCATTTCCATTTAAAAGTCTTTTAATTCGCTCTATCTCTTGATTTAAAACAAAAAATCATTTCCATTTAAAAGTCTTTTAATTCGCTCTATCTTTTGATATAAAATAAAAAATCATTTCCATTTAAAAGTCTTTTAATTCGCTCTATCTTTTGATATAAAATAAAAAATCATTTCCATTTAAAAGTCTTTTAATTCGCTCTATCTTTTGATATAAAATAAAAAATCATTTCCATTCAAAGGTTTTAGCCGAAACTGGATAATATGAATATTATTAGTACTTGATGCTATCCGGCTAGCTTCAATCTCCTCATCTTCACCAGCCATGCGCCGCTGCTACCCGTGCATTTTAAAGAGGATATAATTTCGATTCGTTTTCATTTTGCGCGGCGTAATAGCTCAAGAAACTCGCGTTAAGATTTCCTTTTAATTGCGCAACTCGTATGTCGGCGTTACGAGTTTACCTAAAAGCTAAAATAAATAACTAAACGAAACTCGACTCGGCCTTTCGCCGCAAAATACGCATTCTCGTAATGTAAACTCGAGCGATCGTCTTCGATCGTGATGAAACAAAACCGTACTCGCGGATGCGTAAAAGTCTAAAAGGTAAATTGTGTCAAAAAGTTTCGAAACGATTTACAAACCGGAACGTGGAATCTACGTTACGACGGCAACTAAGTTCGGTGATGAGCGCGGGCCAGCGCGTAGCTAAGGTTGCTCCATCAGTTTTTATCTTTGCGGAACTATCTCTAGCGAAAAGCCTACTTTCGCGTAAGGTCATTTCCACGCGATTATAATTATTTAAAAGGAAAATATTTACCGTAGTTTTCAAAATGCTGACGAAATAATCTAAAGCGCGTGAAGCGGCGGTAACGAGCCTGCAACCTTCGTACGAATCGGCGAGATCTTGAACGCTATGCGTTTAGCCAATGAGTGAACGAGTCGAATATTATCGAGCGCGAACAACCACGCCATCGAAGTATGAGAGTACACACGACTCCTAATTTGCACAATATCAACGATTCGTTTGAGCCGGGAATATTCGTTACGCAATGGCAAAGTTTTAAGCTATACGTCCGAAGTAACTCGATAGCTTTTCATAGCTAATGAGCGAGCTGGACGAATAACCGGCAGCGCGATTGACCGCTCTTTCAAATATTGAGAGAGCGAACGAATCCTAATTTACATGGTACGCATGAATGTTTCGTTGCAGCGCGATTAACCGCTCTTTCAGATGTTGAGAGAGCAAACGAATCCTAATTTACACGTGTATATAGTAGACGTACTACGATTGTTTCGTTAGGAGTTGAAGCTACTCGCGCGGCGGTCGAACGCGAGCGTACTCGTTTGGAGGCTATTACACCATTTCTAAAGCATCGCTTTATTTGGTTCGACGTGAACATCTTTTTAACACACCTGTTCGCGTAAGTAAAAGCTTTCTATGTAGGGCTGTTTTCTTTCGAACTCGTAGATGAGAAGAACAAGCCAAAGAACGGCGCTTTCTACTCACCTGTCTTTACACGCGTAGACATTAGATAGCCGGTAAACTAATAAGATCTACGATAGCGCGTCACTTTATGTCGAGAAAAAGTAACAAACTTCCTTTAAAAGAGATTTCTTCGGATTAAAAGTGAGAATATGTTATTTTTATGTTGAGATCGGACGCTGCAACAGTTTTCGTTATACACGAGTAGAGTACATCCTTCGACTACAAAAAGTGTCGCGCTTTAATTGATCATGCTTGCCAGAAGGGTTTTGACGCGGAAATGCAGCAGCAAAGTTATATATACTGTTACACACTACACGTACGTAGTACATAGTATATGTATATATATAACGCATACGTAGTACATGTTCATGTACATGAACATGTACATGTACATGTACATGTACATGTACATGTAGATGAAGATAGCGCGAAGATCGCGATGAAGATAGCAAGATGTAAAAATAAATAAAAAGTCTACAGCACCCGGTATTCCCAGGCGGTCACCCATCCAAGTACTAACCGGGCTCGACGTTGCTTAGCTTCAGTGATCGGACGAGAACTGGCGTTTTCAACGTGATATGGCCGTAGACACTTCGAGACACGCTATTAACGCAGAGTTATAATAATGCTCACCAAGCCGTGACTATATTGTCCAATGGGCGTTCGCTGATTATTGCCACGTTTCTCATTAGCGTCTGTTGAAGCTTACTAAATGTCTACGGCCATATCACGTTGAAAACGCCAGTTCTCGTCCGATCACTGAAGCTAAGCAACGTCGAGCCCGGTTAGTACTTGGATGGGTGACCGCCTGGGAATACCGGGTGCTGTAGACCTTTAGTTTTTATCAAAATTATACTAATTTAGAATTTTCAAGCTTCTTTAATTCACTCTATCTCTTGATATAGAATAAAAAATCATTTCCGCTTGAAAGTCTTTTAATTCGCTCTATCTCTTGATGTAAAATAAAAAATCATTTCCGCTTGAAAGTCTTTTAATTCGCTCTATCTCTTGATGTAAAATAAAAAATCATTTCCATTTAAAAGTCTTTTAATTCGCTCTATCTCTTGATTTAAAACAAAAAATCATTTCCATTTAAAAGTCTTTTAATTCGCTCTATCTTTTGATATAAAATAAAAAATCATTTCCATTTAAAAGTCTTTTAATTCGCTCTATCTTTTGATATAAAATAAAAAATCATTTCCATTTAAAAGTCTTTTAATTCGCTCTATCTTTTGATATAAAATAAAAAATCATTTCCATTCAAAGGTTTTAGCCGAAACTGGATAATATGAATATTATTAGTACTTGATGCTATCCGGCTAGCTTCAATCTCCTCATCTTCACCAGCCATGCGCCGCTGCTACCCGTGCATTTTAAAGAGGATATAATTTCGATTCGTTTTCATTTTGCGCGGCGTAATAGCTCAAGAAACTCGCGTTAAGATTTCCTTTTAATTGCGCAACTCGTATGTCGGCGTTACGAGTTTACCTAAAAGCTAAAATAAATAACTAAACGAAACTCGACTCGGCCTTTCGCCGCAAAATACGCATTCTCGTAATGTAAACTCGAGCGATCGTCTTCGATCGTGATGAAACAAAACCGTACTCGCGGATGCGTAAAAGTCTAAAAGGTAAATTGTGTCAAAAAGTTTCGAAACGATTTACAAACCGGAACGTGGAATCTACGTTACGACGGCAACTAAGTTCGGTGATGAGCGCGGGCCAGCGCGTAGCTAAGGTTGCTCCATCAGTTTTTATCTTTGCGGAACTATCTCTAGCGAAAAGCCTACTTTCGCGTAAGGTCATTTCCACGCAATTATAATTATTTAAAAGGAAAATATTTACCGTCGTTTTCAAAATGCTGACGAAATAATCTAAAGCGCGTGAAGCGGCGGTAACGAGCCTGCAACCTTCGTACGAATCGGCGAGATCTTGAACGCTATGCGTTTAGCCAATGAGTGAACGAGTCGAATATTATCGAGCGCGAACAACCACGCCATCGAAGTATGAGAGTACACACGACTCCTAATTTGCACAATATCAACGATTCGTTTGAGCCGGGAATATTCGTTACGCAATGGCAAAGTTTTAAGCTATACGTTCGAAGTAACTCGATAGCTTTTCATAGCTAATGAGCGAGCTGGACGAATAACCGGCAGCGCGATTGACCGCTCTTTCAAATATTGAGAGAGCGAACGAATCCTAATTTACATGGTACGCATGAATGTTTCGTTGCAGCGCGATTAACCGCTCTTTCAGATGTTGAGAGAGCAAACGAATCCTAATTTACACGTGTATATAGTAGACGTACTACGATTGTTTCGTTAGGAGTTGAAGCTACTCGCGCGGCGGTCGAACGCGAGCGTACTCGTTTGGAGGCTATTACACCATTTCTAAAGCATCGCTTTATTTGGTTCGACGTGAACATCTTTTTAACACACCTGTTCGCGTAAGTAAAAGCTTTCTATGTAGGGCTGTTTTCTTTCGAACTCGTAGATGAGAAGAACAAGCCAAAGAACGGCGCTTTCTACTCTCCTGTCTTTACACGCGTAGACATTAGATAGCCGGTAAACTAATAAGATCTACGATAGCGCGTCACTTTATGTCGAGAAAAAGTAACAAACTTCCTTTAAAAGAGATTTCTTCGGATTAAAAGTGAGAATATGTTATTTTTATGTTGAGATCGGACGCTGCAACAGTTTTCGTTATACACGAGTAGAGTACATCCTTCGACTACAAAAAGTGTCGCGCTTTAATTGATCACGCTTGCCAGAAGGGTTTTGACGCGGAAATGCAGCAGCAAAGTTATATATACTGTTACACACTACACGTACGTAGTACATAGTACATAGTACATAGTATATGTATATATATAACGCATACGTAGTACATGTTCATGTACATGAACATGTACATGTACATGTACATGTACATGTAGATGAAGATAGCGCGAAGATCGCGATGAAGATAGCAAGATGTAAAAATAAATAAAAAGTCTACAGCACCCGGTATTCCCAGGCGGTCACCCATCCAAGTACTAACCGGGCTCGACGTTGCTTAGCTTCAGTGATCGGACGAGAACTGGCGTTTTCAACGTGATATGGCCGTAGACACTGATGCGCTCTTCGAGACACGCTATTAACGCAGAGTTATAATAATGCTCACCAAGCCGTGACTATATTGTCCAATGGGCGTTCGCTGATTATTGCCACGTTTCTCATTAGCGTCTGTTGAAGCTTACTAAATGTCTACGGCCATATCACGTTGAAAACGCCAGTTCTCGTCCGATCACTGAAGCTAAGCAACGTCGAGCCCGGTTAGTACTTGGATGGGTGACTGCCTGGGAATACCGGGTGCTGTAGACCTTTAGTTTTTATCAAAATTATACTAATTTAGAATTTTCAAGCTTCTTTAATTCACTCTATCTCTTGATATAGAATAAAAAATCATTTCCGCTTGAAAGTCTTTTAATTCGCTCTATCTCTTGATGTAAAATAAAAAATCATTTCCGCTTGAAAGTCTTTTAATTCGCTCTATCTCTTGATGTAAAATAAAAAATCATTTCCATTTAAAAGTCTTTTAATTCGCTCTATCTCTTGATTTAAAACAAAAAATCATTTCCATTTAAAAGTCTTTTAATTCGCTCTATCTTTTGATATAAAATAAAAAATCATTTCCATTTAAAAGTCTTTTAATTCGCTCTATCTTTTGATATAAAATAAAAAATCATTTCCATTTAAAAGTCTTTTAATTCGCTCTATCTTTTGATATAAAATAAAAAATCATTTCCATTCAAAGGTTTTAGCCGAAACTGGATAATATGAATATTATTAGTACTTGATGCTATCCGGCTAGCTTCAATCTCCTCATCTTCACCAGCCATGCGCCGCTGCTACCCGTGCATTTTAAAGAGGATATAATTTCGATTCGTTTTCATTTTGCGCGGCGTAATAGCTCAAGAAACTCGCGTTAAGATTTCCTTTTAATTGCGCAACTCGTATGTCGGCGTTACGAGTTTACCTAAAAGCTAAAATAAATAACTAAACGAAACTCGACTCGGCCTTTCGCCGCAAAAAACGCATTCTCGTAATGTAAACTCGAGCGATCGTCTTCGATCGTGATGAAACAAAACCGTACTCGCGGATGCGTAAAAGTCTAAAAGGTAAATTGTGTCAAAAAGTTTCGAAACGATTTACAAACCGGAACGTGGAATCTACGTTACGACGGCAACTAAGTTCGGTGATGAGCGCGGGCCAGCGCGTAGCTAAGGTTGCTCCATCAGTTTTTATCTTTGCGGAACTATCTCTAGCGAAAAGCCTACTTTCGCGTAAGGTCATTTCCACGCAATTATAATTATTTAAAAGGAAAATATTTACCGTAGTTTTCAAAATGCTGACGAAATAATCTAAAGCGCGTGAAGCGGCGGTAACGAGCCTGCAACCTTCGTACGAATCGGCGAGATCTTGAACGCTATGCGTTTAGCCAATGAGTGAACGAGTCGAATATTATCGAGCGCGAACAACCACGCCGTCGAAGTATGAGAGTACACACGACTCCTAACTTGCACAATATCAACGATTCGTTTGAGCCGGGAATATTCGTTACGCAATGGCAAAGTTTTAAGCTATGCGTTCGAAGTAACTCGATAGCTTTTCATAGCTAATGAGCGAGCTGGACGAATAACCGGCAGCGCGATTGACCGCTCTTTCAAATATTGAGAGAGCGAACGAATCCTAGTTTACATGGTACGCATGAATGTTTCGTTGCAGCGCGATTAACCGCTCTTTCAGATGTTAAGAGAGCAAACGAATCCTAATTTACACGTGTATATAGTAGACGTACTACGATTGTTTCGTTAGGAGTTGAAGCTACTCGCGCGGCGGTCGAACGCGAGCGTACTCGTTTGGAGGCTATTACACCATTTCTAAAGCATCGCTTTATTTGGTTCGACGTGAACATCTTTTTAACACACCTGTTCGCGTAAGTAAAAGCTTTCTATGTAGGGCTGTTTTCTTTCGAACTCGTAGATGAGAAGAACAAGCCAAAGAACGGCGCTTTCTACTCACCTGTCTTTACACGCGTAGACATTAGATAGCCGGTAAACTAATAAGATCTACGATAGCGCGTCACTTTATGTCGAGAAAAAGTAACAAACTTCCTTTAAAAGAGATTTCTTCGGATTAAAAGTGAGAATATGTTATTTTTATGTTGAGATCGGACGCTGCAACAGTTTTCGTTATACACGAGTAGAGTACATCCTTCGACTACAAAAAGTGTCGCGCTTTAATTGATCACGCTTGCCAGAAGGGTTTTGACGCGGAAATGCAGCAGCAAAGTTATATATACTGTTACACACTACACGTACGTAGTACATAGTACATAGTACATAGTACATAGTATATGTATATATATAACGCATACGTAGTACATGTTCATGTACATGAACATGTACATGTACATGTACATGTAGATGAAGATAGCGCGAAGATCGCGATGAAGATAGCAAGATGTAAAAATAAATAAAAAGTCTACAGCACCCGGTATTCCCAGGCGGTCACCCATCCAAGTACTAACCGGGCTCGACGTTGCTTAGCTTCAGTGATCGGACGAGAACTGGCGTTTTCAACGTGATATGGCCGTAGACACTGATGCGCTCTTCGAGACACGCTATTAACGCAGAGTTATAATAATGCTCACCAAGCCGTGACTATATTGTCCAATGGGCGTTCGCTGATTATTGCCACGTTTCTCATTAGCGTCTGTTGAAGCTTACTAAATGTCTACGGCCATATCACGTTGAAAACGCCAGTTCTCGTCCGATCACTGAAGCTAAGCAACGTCGAGCCCGGTTAGTACTTGGATGGGTGACCGCCTGGGAATACCGGGTGCTGTAGACCTTTAGTTTTTATCAAAATTATACTAATTTAGAATTTTCAAGCTTCTTTAATTCACTCTATCTCTTGATATAGAATAAAAAATCATTTCCGCTTGAAAGTCTTTTAATTCGCTCTATCTCTTGATGTAAAATAAAAAATCATTTCCGCTTGAAAGTCTTTTAATTCGCTCTATCTCTTGATGTAAAATAAAAAATCATTTCCATTTAAAAGTCTTTTAATTCGCTCTATCTCTTGATTTAAAACAAAAAATCATTTCCATTTAAAAGTCTTTTAATTCGCTCTATCTTTTGATATAAAATAAAAAATCATTTCCATTTAAAAGTCTTTTAATTCGCTCTATCTTTTGATATAAAATAAAAAATCATTTCCATTCAAAGGTTTTAGCCGAAACTGGATAATATGATTATTATTAGTACTTGATGCTATCCGGCTAGCTTCAATATTCTCATCTTCACCAGCCATGCGCCGCTGCTACCCGTGTATTTTAAAGAGGATATAATTTCGATTCGTTTTCATTTTGCGCGGCGTAATAGCTCAAGAAACTCGCGTTAAGATTTCCTTTTAATTGCGCAACTCGTATGTCGGCGTTACGAGTTTACCTAAAAGCTAAAATAAATAACTAAACGAAACTCGACTCGGCCTTTCGCCGCAAAATACGCATTCTCGTAATGTAAACTCGAGCGATCGTCTTCGATCGTGATGAAACAAAACCGTACTCGCGGATGCGTAAAAGTCTAAAAGGTAAATTGTGTCAAAAAGTTTCGAAACGATTTACAAACCGGAACGTGGAATCTACGTTACGACGGCAACTAAGTTCGGTGATGAGCGCGGGCCAGCGCGTAGCTAAGGTTGCTCCATCAGTTTTTATCTTTGCGGAACTATCTCTAGCGAAAAGCCTACTTTCGCGTAAGGTCATTTCCACGCAATTATAATTATTTAAAAGGAAAATATTTACCGTAGTTTTCAAAATGCTGACGAAATAATCTAAAGCGCGTGAAGCGGCGGTAACGAGCCTGCAACCTTCGTACGAATCGGCGAGATCTTGAACGCTATGCGTTTAGCCAATGAGTGAACGAGTCGAATATTATCGAGCGCGAACAACCACGCCATCGAAGTATGAGAGTACACACGACTCCTAATTTGCACAATATCAACGATTCGTTTGAGCCGGGAATATTCGTTACGCAATGGCAAAGTTTTAAGCTATACGTTCGAAGTAACTCGATAGCTTTTCATAGCTAATGAGCGAGCTGGACGAATAACCGGCAGCGCGATTGACCGCTCTTTCAAATATTGAGAGAGCGAACGAATCCTAGTTTACATGGTACGCATGAATGTTTCGTTGCAGCGCGATTAACCGCTCTTTCAGATGTTGAGAGAGCAAACGAATCCTAATTTACACGTGTATATAGTAGACGTACTACGATTGTTTCGTTAGGAGTTGAAGCTACTCGCGCGGCGGTCGAACGCGAGCGTACTCGTTTGGAGGCTATTACACCATTTCTAAAGCATCGCTTTATTTGGTTCGACGTGAACATCTTTTTAACACACCTGTTCGCGTAAGTAAAAGCTTTCTATGTAGGGCTGTTTTCTTTCGAACTCGTAGATGAGAAGAACAAGCCAAAGAACGGCGCTTTCTACTCACCTGTCTTTACACGCGTAGACATTAGATAGCCGGTAAACTAATAAGATCTACGATAGCGCGTCACTTTATGTCGAGAAAAAGTAACAAACTTCCTTTAAAAGAGATTTCTTCGGATTAAAAGTGAGAATATGTTATTTTTATGTTGAGATCGGACGCTGCAACAGTTTTCGTTATACACGAGTAGAGTACATCCTTCGACTACAAAAAGTGTCGCGCTTTAATTGATCACGCTTGCCAGAAGGGTTTTGACGCGGAAATGCAGCAGCAAAGTTATATATACTGTTACACACTACACGTACGTAGTACATAGTACATAGTATATGTATATATATAACGCATACGTAGTACATGTTCATGTACATGAACATGTACATGTACATGTACATGTACATGTAGATGAAGATAGCGCGAAGATCGCGATGAAGATAGCAAGATGTAAAAATAAATAAAAAGTCTACAGCACCCGGTATTCCCAGGCGGTCACCCATCCAAGTACTAACCGGGCTCGACGTTGCTTAGCTTCAGTGATCGGACGAGAACTGGCGTTTTCAACGTGATATGGCCGTAGACACTGATGCGCTCTTCGAGACACGCTATTAACGCAGAGTTATAATAATGCTCACCAAGCCGTGACTATATTGTCCAATGGGCGTTCGCTGATTATTGCCACGTTTCTCATTAGCGTCTGTTGAAGCTTACTAAATGTCTACGGCCATATCACGTTGAAAACGCCAGTTCTCGTCCGATCACTGAAGCTAAGCAACGTCGAGCCCGGTTAGTACTTGGATGGGTGACCGCCTGGGAATACCGGGTGCTGTAGACCTTTAGTTTTTATCAAAATTATACTAATTTAGAATTTTCAAGCTTCTTTAATTCACTCTATCTCTTGATATAGAATAAAAAATCATTTCCGCTTGAAAGTCTTTTAATTCGCTCTATCTCTTGATGTAAAATAAAAAATCATTTCCGCTTGAAAGTCTTTTAATTCGCTCTATCTCTTGATGTAAAATAAAAAATCATTTCCATTTAAAAGTCTTTTAATTCGCTCTATCTCTTGATTTAAAACAAAAAATCATTTCCATTTAAAAGTCTTTTAATTCGCTCTATCTTTTGATATAAAATAAAAAATCATTTCCATTTAAAAGTCTTTTAATTCGCTCTATCTTTTGATATAAAATAAAAAATCATTTCCATTCAAAGGTTTTAGCCGAAACTGGATAATATGATTATTATTAGTACTTGATGCTATCCGGCTAGCTTCAATCTCCTCATCTTCACCAGCCATGCGCCGCTGCTACCCGTGTATTTTAAAGAGGATATAATTTCGATTCGTTTTCATTTTGCGCGGCGTAATAGCTCAAGAAACTCGCGTTAAGATTTCCTTTTAATTGCGCAACTCGTATGTCGGCGTTACGAGTTTACCTAAAAGCTAAAATAAATAACTAAACGAAACTCGACTCGGCCTTTCGCCGCAAAATACGCATTCTCGTAATGTAAACTCGAGCGATCGTCTTCGATCGTGATGAAACAAAACCGTACTCGCGGATGCGTAAAAGTCTAAAAGGTAAATTGTGTCAAAAAGTTTCGAAACGATTTACAAACCGGAACGTGGAATCTACGTTACGACGGCAACTAAGTTCGGTGATGAGCGCGGGCCAGCGCGTAGCTAAGGTTGCTCCATCAGTTTTTATCTTTGCGGAACTATCTCTAGCGAAAAGCCTACTTTCGCGTAAGGTCATTTCCACGCGATTATAATTATTTAAAAGGAAAATATTTACCGTAGTTTTCAAAATGCTGACGAAATAATCTAAAGCGCGTGAAGCGGCGGTAACGAGCCTGCAACCTTCGTACGAATCGGCGAGATCTTGAACGCTATGCGTTTAGCCAATGAGTGAACGAGTCGAATATTATCGAGCGCGAACAACCACGCCATCGAAGTATGAGAGTACACACGACTCCTAATTTGCACAATATCAACGATTCGTTTGAGCCGGGAATATTCGTTACGCAATGGCAAAGTTTTAAGCTATACGTCCGAAGTAACTCGATAGCTTTTCATAGCTAATGAGCGAGCTGGACGAATAACCGGCAGCGCGATTGACCGCTCTTTCAAATATTGAGAGAGCGAACGAATCCTAATTTACATGGTACGCATGAATGTTTCGTTGCAGCGCGATTAACCGCTCTTTCAGATGTTGAGAGAGCAAACGAATCCTAATTTACACGTGTATATAGTAGACGTACTACGATTGTTTCGTTAGGAGTTGAAGCTACTCGCGCGGCGGTCGAACGCGAGCGTACTCGTTTGGAGGCTATTACACCATTTCTAAAGCATCGCTTTATTTGGTTCGACGTGAACATCTTTTTAACACACCTGTTCGCGTAAGTAAAAGCTTTCTATGTAGGGCTGTTTTCTTTCGAACTCGTAGATGAGAAGAACAAGCCAAAGAACGGCGCTTTCTACTCACCTGTCTTTACACGCGTAGACATTAGATAGCCGGTAAACTAATAAGATCTACGATAGCGCGTCACTTTATGTCGAGAAAAAGTAACAAACTTCCTTTAAAAGAGATTTCTTCGGATTAAAAGTGAGAATATGTTATTTTTATGTTGAGATCGGACGCTGCAACAGTTTTCGTTATACACGAGTAGAGTACATCCTTCGACTACAAAAAGTGTCGCGCTTTAATTGATCATGCTTGCCAGAAGGGTTTTGACGCGGAAATGCAGCAGCAAAGTTATATATACTGTTACACACTACACGTACGTAGTACATAGTATATGTATATATATAACGCATACGTAGTACATGTTCATGTACATGAACATGTACATGTACATGTACATGTACATGTAGATGAAGATAGCGCGAAGATCGCGATGAAGATAGCAAGATGTAAAAATAAATAAAAAGTCTACAGCACCCGGTATTCCCAGGCGGTCACCCATCCAAGTACTAACCGGGCTCGACGTTGCTTAGCTTCAGTGATCGGACGAGAACTGGCGTTTTCAACGTGATATGGCCGTAGACACTTCGAGACACGCTATTAACGCAGAGTTATAATAATGCTCACCAAGCCGTGACTATATTGTCCAATGGGCGTTCGCTGATTATTGCCACGTTTCTCATTAGCGTCTGTTGAAGCTTACTAAATGTCTACGGCCATATCACGTTGAAAACGCCAGTTCTCGTCCGATCACTGAAGCTAAGCAACGTCGAGCCCGGTTAGTACTTGGATGGGTGACCGCCTGGGAATACCGGGTGCTGTAGACCTTTAGTTTTTATCAAAATTATACTAATTTAGAATTTTCAAGCTTCTTTAATTCACTCTATCTCTTGATATAGAATAAAAAATCATTTCCGCTTGAAAGTCTTTTAATTCGCTCTATCTCTTGATGTAAAATAAAAAATCATTTCCGCTTGAAAGTCTTTTAATTCGCTCTATCTCTTGATGTAAAATAAAAAATCATTTCCATTTAAAAGTCTTTTAATTCGCTCTATCTCTTGATTTAAAACAAAAAATCATTTCCATTTAAAAGTCTTTTAATTCGCTCTATCTTTTGATATAAAATAAAAAATCATTTCCATTTAAAAGTCTTTTAATTCGCTCTATCTTTTGATATAAAATAAAAAATCATTTCCATTTAAAAGTCTTTTAATTCGCTCTATCTTTTGATATAAAATAAAAAATCATTTCCATTCAAAGGTTTTAGCCGAAACTGGATAATATGAATATTATTAGTACTTGATGCTATCCGGCTAGCTTCAATCTCCTCATCTTCACCAGCCATGCGCCGCTGCTACCCGTGCATTTTAAAGAGGATATAATTTCGATTCGTTTTCATTTTGCGCGGCGTAATAGCTCAAGAAACTCGCGTTAAGATTTCCTTTTAATTGCGCAACTCGTATGTCGGCGTTACGAGTTTACCTAAAAGCTAAAATAAATAACTAAACGAAACTCGACTCGGCCTTTCGCCGCAAAATACGCATTCTCGTAATGTAAACTCGAGCGATCGTCTTCGATCGTGATGAAACAAAACCGTACTCGCGGATGCGTAAAAGTCTAAAAGGTAAATTGTGTCAAAAAGTTTCGAAACGATTTACAAACCGGAACGTGGAATCTACGTTACGACGGCAACTAAGTTCGGTGATGAGCGCGGGCCAGCGCGTAGCTAAGGTTGCTCCATCAGTTTTTATCTTTGCGGAACTATCTCTAGCGAAAAGCCTACTTTCGCGTAAGGTCATTTCCACGCAATTATAATTATTTAAAAGGAAAATATTTACCGTAGTTTTCAAAATGCTGACGAAATAATCTAAAGCGCGTGAAGCGGCGGTAACGAGCCTGCAACCTTCGTACGAATCGGCGAGATCTTGAACGCTATGCGTTTAGCCAATGAGTGAACGAGTCGAATATTATCGAGCGCGAACAACCACGCCGTCGAAGTATGAGAGTACACACGACTCCTAACTTGCACAATATCAACGATTCGTTTGAGCCGGGAATATTCGTTACGCAATGGCAAAGTTTTAAGCTATGCGTTCGAAGTAACTCGATAGCTTTTCATAGCTAATGAGCGAGCTGGACGAATAACCGGCAGCGCGATTGACCGCTCTTTCAAATATTGAGAGAGCGAACGAATCCTAGTTTACATGGTACGCATGAATGTTTCGTTGCAGCGCGATTAACCGCTCTTTCAGATGTTAAGAGAGCAAACGAATCCTAATTTACACGTGTATATAGTAGACGTACTACGATTGTTTCGTTAGGAGTTGAAGCTACTCGCGCGGCGGTCGAACGCGAGCGTACTCGTTTGGAGGCTATTACACCATTTCTAAAGCATCGCTTTATTTGGTTCGACGTGAACATCTTTTTAACACACCTGTTCGCGTAAGTAAAAGCTTTCTATGTAGGGCTGTTTTCTTTCGAACTCGTAGATGAGAAGAACAAGCCAAAGAACGGCGCTTTCTACTCACCTGTCTTTACACGCGTAGACATTAGATAGCCGGTAAACTAATAAGATCTACGATAGCGCGTCACTTTATGTCGAGAAAAAGTAACAAACTTCCTTTAAAAGAGATTTCTTCGGATTAAAAGTGAGAATATGTTATTTTTATGTTGAGATCGGACGCTGCAACAGTTTTCGTTATACACGAGTAGAGTACATCCTTCGACTACAAAAAGTGTCGCGCTTTAATTGATCACGCTTGCCAGAAGGGTTTTGACGCGGAAATGCAGCAGCAAAGTTATATATACTGTTACACACTACACGTACGTAGTACATAGTACATAGTACATAGTACATAGTATATGTATATATATAACGCATACGTAGTACATGTTCATGTACATGAACATGTACATGTACATGTACATGTAGATGAAGATAGCGCGAAGATCGCGATGAAGATAGCAAGATGTAAAAATAAATAAAAAGTCTACAGCACCCGGTATTCCCAGGCGGTCACCCATCCAAGTACTAACCGGGCTCGACGTTGCTTAGCTTCAGTGATCGGACGAGAACTGGCGTTTTCAACGTGATATGGCCGTAGACACTGATGCGCTCTTCGAGACACGCTATTAACGCAGAGTTATAATAATGCTCACCAAGCCGTGACTATATTGTCCAATGGGCGTTCGCTGATTATTGCCACGTTTCTCATTAGCGTCTGTTGAAGCTTACTAAATGTCTACGGCCATATCACGTTGAAAACGCCAGTTCTCGTCCGATCACTGAAGCTAAGCAACGTCGAGCCCGGTTAGTACTTGGATGGGTGACCGCCTGGGAATACCGGGTGCTGTAGACCTTTAGTTTTTATCAAAATTATACTAATTTAGAATTTTCAAGCTTCTTTAATTCACTCTATCTCTTGATATAGAATAAAAAATCATTTCCGCTTGAAAGTCTTTTAATTCGCTCTATCTCTTGATGTAAAATAAAAAATCATTTCCGCTTGAAAGTCTTTTAATTCGCTCTATCTCTTGATGTAAAATAAAAAATCATTTCCATTTAAAAGTCTTTTAATTCGCTCTATCTCTTGATTTAAAACAAAAAATCATTTCCATTTAAAAGTCTTTTAATTCGCTCTATCTTTTGATATAAAATAAAAAATCATTTCCATTTAAAAGTCTTTTAATTCGCTCTATCTTTTGATATAAAATAAAAAATCATTTCCATTCAAAGGTTTTAGCCGAAACTGGATAATATGATTATTATTAGTACTTGATGCTATCCGGCTAGCTTCAATATTCTCATCTTCACCAGCCATGCGCCGCTGCTACCCGTGTATTTTAAAGAGGATATAATTTCGATTCGTTTTCATTTTGCGCGGCGTAATAGCTCAAGAAACTCGCGTTAAGATTTCCTTTTAATTGCGCAACTCGTATGTCGGCGTTACGAGTTTACCTAAAAGCTAAAATAAATAACTAAACGAAACTCGACTCGGCCTTTCGCCGCAAAATACGCATTCTCGTAATGTAAACTCGAGCGATCGTCTTCGATCGTGATGAAACAAAACCGTACTCGCGGATGCGTAAAAGTCTAAAAGGTAAATTGTGTCAAAAAGTTTCGAAACGATTTACAAACCGGAACGTGGAATCTACGTTACGACGGCAACTAAGTTCGGTGATGAGCGCGGGCCAGCGCGTAGCTAAGGTTGCTCCATCAGTTTTTATCTTTGCGGAACTATCTCTAGCGAAAAGCCTACTTTCGCGTAAGGTCATTTCCACGCAATTATAATTATTTAAAAGGAAAATATTTACCGTAGTTTTCAAAATGCTGACGAAATAATCTAAAGCGCGTGAAGCGGCGGTAACGAGCCTGCAACCTTCGTACGAATCGGCGAGATCTTGAACGCTATGCGTTTAGCCAATGAGTGAACGAGTCGAATATTATCGAGCGCGAACAACCACGCCATCGAAGTATGAGAGTACACACGACTCCTAATTTGCACAATATCAACGATTCGTTTGAGCCGGGAATATTCGTTACGCAATGGCAAAGTTTTAAGCTATACGTTCGAAGTAACTCGATAGCTTTTCATAGCTAATGAGCGAGCTGGACGAATAACCGGCAGCGCGATTGACCGCTCTTTCAAATATTGAGAGAGCGAACGAATCCTAGTTTACATGGTACGCATGAATGTTTCGTTGCAGCGCGATTAACCGCTCTTTCAGATGTTGAGAGAGCAAACGAATCCTAATTTACACGTGTATATAGTAGACGTACTACGATTGTTTCGTTAGGAGTTGAAGCTACTCGCGCGGCGGTCGAACGCGAGCGTACTCGTTTGGAGGCTATTACACCATTTCTAAAGCATCGCTTTATTTGGTTCGACGTGAACATCTTTTTAACACACCTGTTCGCGTAAGTAAAAGCTTTCTATGTAGGGCTGTTTTCTTTCGAACTCGTAGATGAGAAGAACAAGCCAAAGAACGGCGCTTTCTACTCACCTGTCTTTACACGCGTAGACATTAGATAGCCGGTAAACTAATAAGATCTACGATAGCGCGTCACTTTATGTCGAGAAAAAGTAACAAACTTCCTTTAAAAGAGATTTCTTCGGATTAAAAGTGAGAATATGTTATTTTTATGTTGAGATCGGACGCTGCAACAGTTTTCGTTATACACGAGTAGAGTACATCCTTCGACTACAAAAAGTGTCGCGCTTTAATTGATCACGCTTGCCAGAAGGGTTTTGACGCGGAAATGCAGCAGCAAAGTTATATATACTGTTACACACTACACGTACGTAGTACATAGTACATAGTATATGTATATATATAACGCATACGTAGTACATGTTCATGTACATGAACATGTACATGTACATGTACATGTACATGTAGATGAAGATAGCGCGAAGATCGCGATGAAGATAGCAAGATGTAAAAATAAATAAAAAGTCTACAGCACCCGGTATTCCCAGGCGGTCACCCATCCAAGTACTAACCGGGCTCGACGTTGCTTAGCTTCAGTGATCGGACGAGAACTGGCGTTTTCAACGTGATATGGCCGTAGACACTGATGCGCTCTTCGAGACACGCTATTAACGCAGAGTTATAATAATGCTCACCAAGCCGTGACTATATTGTCCAATGGGCGTTCGCTGATTATTGCCACGTTTCTCATTAGCGTCTGTTGAAGCTTACTAAATGTCTACGGCCATATCACGTTGAAAACGCCAGTTCTCGTCCGATCACTGAAGCTAAGCAACGTCGAGCCCGGTTAGTACTTGGATGGGTGACCGCCTGGGAATACCGGGTGCTGTAGACCTTTAGTTTTTATCAAAATTATACTAATTTAGAATTTTCAAGCTTCTTTAATTCACTCTATCTCTTGATATAGAATAAAAAATCATTTCCGCTTGAAAGTCTTTTAATTCGCTCTATCTCTTGATGTAAAATAAAAAATCATTTCCGCTTGAAAGTCTTTTAATTCGCTCTATCTCTTGATGTAAAATAAAAAATCATTTCCATTTAAAAGTCTTTTAATTCGCTCTATCTCTTGATTTAAAACAAAAAATCATTTCCATTTAAAAGTCTTTTAATTCGCTCTATCTTTTGATATAAAATAAAAAATCATTTCCATTTAAAAGTCTTTTAATTCGCTCTATCTTTTGATATAAAATAAAAAATCATTTCCATTCAAAAGTCTTTTAATTCGCTCTATCTTTTGATATAAAATAAAAAATCATTTCCATTCAAAGGTTTTAGCCGAAACTGGATAATATGAATATTATTAGTACTTGATGCTATCCGGCTAGCTTCAATCTCCTCATCTTCACCAGCCATGCGCCGCTGCTACCCGTGCATTTTAAAGAGGATATAATTTCGATTCGTTTTCATTTTGCGCGGCGTAATAGCTCAAGAAACTCGCGTTAAGATTTCCTTTTAATTGCGCAACTCGTATGTCGGTGTTACGAGTTTACCTAAAAGCTAAAATAAATAACTAAACGAAACTCGACTCGGCCTTTCGCCGCAAAATACGCATTCTCGTAATGTAAACTCGAGCGATCGTCTTCGATCGTGATGAAACAAAACCGTACTCGCGGATGCGTAAAAGTCTAAAAGGTAAATTGTGTCAAAAAGTTTCGAAACGATTTACAAACCGGAACGTAGAATCTACGTTACGACGGCAACTAAGTTCGGTGATGAGCGCGGGCCAGCGCGTAGCTAAGGTTGCTCCATCAGTTTTTATCTTTGCGGAACTATCTCTAGCGAAAAGCCTACTTTCGCGTAAGGTCATTTCCACGCAATTATAATTATTTAAAAGGAAAATATTTACCGTAGTTTTCAAAATGCTGACGAAATAATCTAAAGCGCGTGAAGCGGCGGTAACGAGCCTGCAACCTTCGTACGAATCGGCGAGATCTTGAACGCTATGCGTTTAGCCAATGAGTGAACGAGTCGAATATTATCGAGCGCGAACAACCACGCCATCGAAGTATGAGAGTACACACGACTCCTAATTTGCACAATATCAACGATTCGTTTGAGCCGGGAATATTCGTTACGCAATGGCAAAGTTTTAAGCTATACGTTCGAAGTAACTCGATAGCTTTTCATAGCTAATGAGCGAGCTGGACGAATAACCGGCAGCGCGATTGACCGCTCTTTCAAATATTGAGAGAGCGAACGAATCCTAATTTACATGGTACGCATGAATGTTTCGTTGCAGCGCGATTAACCGCTCTTTCAGATGTTGAGAGAGCAAACGAATCCTAATTTACACGTGTATATAGTAGACGTACTACGATTGTTTCGTTAGGAGTTGAAGCTACTCGCGCGGCGGTCGAACGCGAGCGTACTCGTTTGGAGGCTATTACACCATTTCTAAAGCATCGCTTTATTTGGTTCGACGTGAACATCTTTTTAACACACCTGTTCGCGTAAGTAAAAGCTTTCTATGTAGGGCTGTTTTCTTTCGAACTCGTAGATGAGAAGAACAAGCCAAAGAACGGCGCTTTCTACTCACCTGTCTTTACACGCGTAGACATTAGATAGCCGGTAAACTAATAAGATCTACGATAGCGCGTCACTTTATGTCGAGAAAAAGTAACAAACTTCCTTTAAAAGAGATTTCTTCGGATTAAAAGTGAGAATATGTTATTTTGATGTTGAGATCGGACGCTGCAACAGTTTTCGTTATACACGAGTAGAGTACATCCTTCGACTACAAAAAGTGTCGCGCTTTAATTGATCACGCTTGCCAGAAGGGTTTTGACGCGGAAATGCAGCAGCAAAGTTATATATACTGTTACACACTACACGTACGTAGTACATAGTACATAGTATATGTATATATATATAACGCATACGTAGTACATGAACATGTACATGTACATGTACATGTAGATGAATATAGCGCGAAGATCGCGATGAAGATAGCAAGATGTAAAAATAAATAAAAAGTCTACAGCACCCGGTATTCCCAGGCGGTCACCCATCCAAGTACTAACCGGGCTCGACGTTGCTTAGCTTCAGTGATCGGACGAGAACTGGCGTTTTCAACGTGATATGGCCGTAGACACTGATGCGCTCTTCGAGACACGCTATTAACGCAGAGTTATAATAATGCTCACCAAGCCGTGACTATATTGTCCAATGGGCGTTCGCTGATTATTGCCACGTTTCTCATTAGCGTCTGTTGAAGCTTACTAAATGTCTACGGCCATATCACGTTGAAAACGCCAGTTCTCGTCCGATCACTGAAGCTAAGCAACGTCGAGCCCGGTTAGTACTTGGATGGGTGACCGCCTGGGAATACCGGGTGCTGTAGACCTTTAGTTTTTATCAAAATTATACTAATTTAGAATTTTCAAGCTTCTTTAATTCACTCTATCTCTTGATATAGAATAAAAAATCATTTCCGCTTGAAAGTCTTTTAATTCGCTCTATCTCTTGATGTAAAATAAAAAATCATTTCCATTTAAAAGTCTTTTAATTCGCTCTATCTTTTGATATAAAATAAAAAATCATTTCCATTTAAAAGTCTTTTAATTCGCTCTATCTTTTGATATAAAATAAAAAATCATTTCCATTCAAAGGTTTTAGCCGAAACTGGATAATATGAATATTATTAGTACTTGATGCTATCCGGCTAGCTTCAATCTCCTCATCTTCACCAGCCATGCGCCGCTGCTACCTGTGTATTTTAAAGAGGATATAATTTCGATTCGTTTTCATTTTGCGCGGCGTAATAGCTCAAGAAACTCGCGTTAAGATTTCCTTTTAATTGCGCAACTCGTATGTCGGCGTTACGAGTTTACCTAAAAGCTAAAATAAATAACTAAACGAAACTCGACTCGGCCTTTCGCCGCAAAATACGCATTCTCGTAATGTAAACTCGAGCGATCGTCTTCGATCGTGATGAAACAAAACCGTACTCGCGGATGCGTAAAAGTCTAAAAGGTAAATTGTGTCAAAAAGTTTCGAAACGAATTACAAACCGGAACGTGGAATCTACGTTACGACGGCAACTAAGTTCGGTGATGAGCGCGGGCCAGCGCGTAGCTAAGGTTGCTCCATCAGTTTTTATCTTTGCGGAATTATCTCTAGCGAAAAGCCTACATTCGCGTAAGGTCATTTCCACGCGATTATAATTATTTAAAAGGAAAATATTTACCGTAGTTTTCAAAATGCTGACGAAATAATCTAAAGCGCGTGAAGCGGCGGTAACGAGCCTGCAACCTTCGTACGAATCGGCGAGATCTTGAACGCTATGCGTTTAGCCAATGAGTGAACGAGTCGAATATTATCGAGCGCGAACAACCACGCCGTCGAAGTATGAGAGTACACAAGACTCTTAATTTGCACAATATCAACGATTCGTTTGAGCCGGGAATATTCGTTACGCAATGGCAAAGTTTTAAGCTATGCGTTCGAAGTAACTCGATAGCTTTTCATAGCTAATGAGCGAGCTGGACGAATAACCGGCAGCGCGATTGACCGCTCTTTCAAATATTGAGAGAGCGAACGAATCCTAGTTTACATGGTACGCATGAATGTTTCGTTGCAGCGCGATTAACCGCTCTTTCAGATGTTGAGAGAGCAAACGAATCCTAATTTACACGTGTATATAGTAGACGTACTACGATTGTTTCGTTAGGAGTTGAAGCTACTCGCGCGGCGGTCGAACGCGAGCGTACTCGTTTGGAGGCTATTACACCATTTCTAAAGCATCGCTTTATTTGGTTCGACGTGAACATCTTTTTAACACACCTGTTCGCGTAAGTAAAAGCTTTCTATGTAGGGCTGTTTTCTTTCGAACTCGTAGATGAGAAGAACAAGCCAAAGAACGGCGCTTACTACTCACCTGTCTTTACACGCGTAGACATTAGATAGCCGGTAAACTAATAAGATCTACGATAGCGCGTCACTTTATGTCGAGAAAAAGTAACAAACTTCCTTTAAAAGAGATTTCTTCGGATTAAAAGTGAGAATATGTTATTTTTATGTTGAGATCGGACGCTGCAACAGTTTTTGTTATACACGAGTAGAGTACATCCTTCGACTACAAAAAGTGTCGCGCTTTAATTGATCACGCTTGCCAGAAGGGTTTTGACGCGGAAATGCAGCAGCAAAGTTATATATACTGTTACACACTACACGTACGTAGTACATAGTACATAGTATATGTATATATATATAACGCATACGTAGTACATGAACATGTACATGTACATGTAGATGAAGATAGCGCGAAGATCGCGATGAAGATAGCAAGATGTAAAAATAAATAAAAAGTCTACAGCACCCGGTATTCCCAGGCGGTCACCCATCCAAGTACTAACCGGGCTCGACGTTGCTTAGCTTCAGTGATCGGACGAGAACTGGCGTTTTCAACGTGATATGGCCGTAGACACTGATACGCTCTTCGAGACACGCTATTAACGCAGAGTTATAATAATGCTCACCAAGCCGTGACTATATTGTCCAATGGGCGTTCGCTGATTATTGCCACGTTTCTCATTAGCGTCTGTTGAAGCTTACTAAATGTCTACGGCCATATCACGTTGAAAACGCCAGTTCTCGTCCGATCACTGAAGCTAAGCAACGTCGAGCCCGGTTAGTACTTGGATGGGTGACCGCCTGGGAATACCGGGTGCTGTAGACCTTTAGTTTTTATCAAAATTATACTAATTTAGAATTTTCAAGCTTCTTTAATTCACTCTATCTCTTGATATAGAATAAAAAATCATTTCCGCTTGAAAGTCTTTTAATTCGCTCTATCTCTTGATGTAAAATAAAAAATCATTTCCATTTAAAAGTCTTTTAATTCGCTCTATCTTTTGATATAAAATAAAAAATCATTTCCATTTAAAAGTCTTTTAATTCGCTCTATCTTTTGATATAAAATAAAAAATCATTTCCATTCAAAGGTTTTAGCCGAAACTGGATAATATGAATATTATTAGTACTTGATGCTATCCGGCTAGCTTCAATCTCCTCATCTTCACCAGCCATGCGCCGCTGCTACCCGTGTATTTTAAAGAGGATATAATTTCGATTCGTTTTCATTTTGCGCGGCGTAATAGCTCAAGAAACTCGCGTTAAGATTTCCTTTTAATTGCGCAACTCGTATGTCGGCGTTACGAGTTTACCTAAAAGCTAAAATAAATAACTAAACGAAACTCGACTCGGCCTTTCGCCGCAAAATACGCATTCTCGTAATGTAAACTCGAGCGATCGTCTTCGATCGTGATGAAACAAAACCGTACTCGCGGATGCGTAAAAGTCTAAAAGGTAAATTGTGTCAAAAAGTTTCGAAACGAATTACAAACCGGAACGTGGAATCTACGTTACGACGGCAACTAAGTTCGGTGATGAGCGCGGGCCAGCGCGTAGCTAAGGTTGCTCCATCAGTTTTTATCTTTGCGGAATTATCTCTAGCGAAAAGCCTACATTCGCGTAAGGTCATTTCCACGCGATTATAATTATTTAAAAGGAAAATATTTACCGTAGTTTTCAAAATGCTGACGAAATAATCTAAAGCGCGTGAAGCGGCGGTAACGAGCCTGCAACCTTCGTACGAATCGGCGAGATCTTGAACGCTATGCGTTTAGCCAATGAGTGAACGAGTCGAATATTATCGAGCGCGAACAACCACGCCGTCGAAGTATGAGAGTACACACGACTCCTAATTTGCACAATATCAACGATTCGTTTGAGCCGGGAATATTCGTTACGCAATGGCAAAGTTTTAAGCTATGCGTTCGAAGTAACTCGATAGCTTTTCATAGCTAATGAGCGAGCTGGACGAATAACCGGCAGCGCGATTGACCGCTCTTTCAAATATTGAGAGAGCGAACGAATCCTAGTTTACATGGTACGCATGAATGTTTCGTTGCAGCGCGATTAACCGCTCTTTCAGATGTTGAGAGAGCAAACGAATCCTAATTTACACGTGTATATAGTAGACGTACTACGATTGTTTCGTTAGGAGTTGAAGCTACTCGCGCGGCGGTCGAACGCGAGCGTACTCGTTTGGAGGCTATTACACCATTTCTAAAGCATCGCTTTATTTGGTTCGACGTGAACATCTTTTTAACACACCTGTTCGCGTAAGTAAAAGCTTTCTATGTAGGGCTGTTTTCTTTCGAACTCGTAGATGAGAAGAACAAGCCAAAGAACGGCGCTTACTACTCACCTGTCTTTACACGCGTAGACATTAGATAGCCGGTAAACTAATAAGATCTACGATAGCGCGTCACTTTATGTCGAGAAAAAGTAACAAACTTCCTTTAAAAGAGATTTCTTCGGATTAAAAGTGAGAATATGTTATTTTTATGTTGAGATCGGACGCTGCAACAGTTTTCGTTATACACGAGTAGAGTACATCCTTCGACTACAAAAAGTGTCGCGCTTTAATTGATCACGCTTGCCAGAAGGGTTTTGACGCGGAAATGCAGCAGCAAAGTTATATATACTGTTACACACTACACGTACGTAGTACATAGTACATAGTACATAGTATATGTATATATATATAACGCATACGTAGTACATGTTCATGTACATGAACATGTACATGTACATGTACATGTAGATGAAGATAGCGCGAAGATCGCGATGAAGATAGCAAGATGTAAAAATAAATAAAAAGTCTACAGCACCCGGTATTCCCAGGCGGTCACCCATCCAAGTACTAACCGGGCTCGACGTTGCTTAGCTTCAGTGATCGGACGAGAACTGGCGTTTTCAACGTGATATGGCCGTAGACACTGATGCGCTCTTCGAGACACGCTATTAACGCAGAGTTATAATAATGCTCACCAAGCCGTGACTATATTGTCCAATGGGCGTTCGCTGATTATTGCCACGTTTCTCATTAGCGTCTGTTGAAGCTTACTAAATGTCTACGGCCATATCACGTTGAAAACGCCAGTTCTCGTCCGATCACTGAAGCTAAGCAACGTCGAGCCCGGTTAGTACTTGGATGGGTGACCGCCTGGGAATACCGGGTGCTGTAGACCTTTAGTTTTTATCAAAATTATACTAATTTAGAATTTTCAAGCTTCTTTAATTCACTCTATCTCTTGATATAGAATAAAAAATCATTTCCGCTTGAAAGTCTTTTAATTCGCTCTATCTCTTGATGTAAAATAAAAATTCATTTCCATTTAAAAGTCTTTTAATTCGCTCTATCTTTTGATATAAAATAAAAAATCATTTCCATTTAAAAGTCTTTTAATTCGCTCTATCTTTTGATATAAAATAAAAAATCATTTCCATTCAAAGGTTTTAGCCGAAACTGGATAATATGAATATTATTAGTACTTGATGCTATCCGGCTAGCTTCAATCTCCTCATCTTCACCAGCCATGCGCCGCTGCTACCCGTGCATTTTAAAGAGGATATAATTTCGATTCGTTTTCATTTTGCGCGGCGTAATAGCTCAAGAAACTCGCGTTAAGATTTCCTTTTAATTGCGCAACTCGTATGTCGGCGTTACGAGTTTACCTAAAAGCTAAAATAAATAACTAAACGAAACTCGACTCGGCCTTTCGCCGCAAAATACGCATTCTCGTAATTTAAACTCGAGCGATCGTCTTCGATCGTGATGAAACAAAACCGTACTCGCGGATGCGTAAAAGTCTAAAAGGTAAATTGTGTCAAAAAGTTTCGAAACGATTTACAAACCGGAACGTGGAATCTACGTTACGACGGCAACTAAGTTCGGTGATGAGCGCGGGCCAGCGCGTAGCTAAGGTTGCTCCATCAGTTTTTATCTTTGCGGAACTATCTCTAGCGAAAAGCCTACTTTCGCGTAAGGTCATTTCCACGCAATTATAATTATTTAAAAGGAAAATATTTACCGTAGTTTTCAAAATGCTGACGAAATAATCTAAAGCGCGTGAAGCGGCGGTAACGAGCCTGCAACCTTCGTACGAATCGGCGAGATCTTGAACGCTATGCGTTTAGCCAATGAGTGAACGAGTCGAATATTATCGAGCGCGAACAACCACGCCATCGAAGTATGAGAGTACACACGACTCCTAATTTGCACAATATCAACGATTCGTTTGAGCCGGGAATATTCGTTACGCAATGGCAAAGTTTTAAGCTATACGTTCGAAGTAACTCGATAGCTTTTCATAGCTAATGAGCGAGCTGGACGAATAACCGGCAGCGCAATTGACCGCTCTTTCAAATATTGAGAGAGCGAACGAATCCTAATTTACATGGTACGCATGAATGTTTCGTTGCAGCGCGATTAACCGCTCTTTCAGATGTTGAGAGAGCAAACGAATCCTAATTTACACGTGTATATAGTAGACGTACTACGATTGTTTCGTTAGGAGTTGAAGCTACTCGCGCGGCGGTCGAACGCGAGCGTACTCGTTTGGAGGCTATTACACCATTTCTAAAGCATCGCTTTATTTGGTTCGACGTGAACATCTTTTTAACACACCTGTTCGCGTAAGTAAAAGCTTTCTATGTAGGGCTGTTTTCTTTCGAACTCGTAGATGAGAAGAACAAGCCAAAGAACGGCGCTTTCTACTCTCCTGTCTTTACACGCGTAGACATTAGATAGCCGGTAAACTAATAAGATCTACGATAGCGCGTCACTTTATGTCGAGAAAAAGTAACAAACTTCCTTTAAAAGAGATTTCTTCGGATTAAAAGTGAGAATATGTTATTTTTATGTTGAGATCGGACGCTGCAACAGTTTTCGTTATACACGAGTAGAGTACATCCTTCGACTACAAAAAGTGTCGCGCTTTAATTGATCACGCTTGCCAGAAGGGTTTTGACGCGGAAATGCAGCAGCAAAGTTATATATACTGTTACACACTACACGTACGTAGTACATAGTACATAGTACATAGTATATGTATATATATAACGCATACGTAGTACATGTTCATGTACATGAACATGTACATGTACATGTACATGTACATGTAGATGAAGATAGCGCGAAGATCGCGATGAAGATAGCAAGATGTAAAAATAAATAAAAAGTCTACAGCACCCGGTATTCCCAGGCGGTCACCCATCCAAGTACTAACCGGGCTCGACGTTGCTTAGCTTCAGTGATCGGACGAGAACTGGCGTTTTCAACGTGATATGGCCGTAGACACTGATGCGCTCTTCGAGACACGCTATTAACGCAGAGTTATAATAATGCTCACCAAGCCGTGACTATATTGTCCAATGGGCGTTCGCTGATTATTGCCACGTTTCTCATTAGCGTCTGTTGAAGCTTACTAAATGTCTACGGCCATATCACGTTGAAAACGCCAGTTCTCGTCCGATCACTGAAGCTAAGCAACGTCGAGCCCGGTTAGTACTTGGATGGGTGACTGCCTGGGAATACCGGGTGCTGTAGACCTTTAGTTTTTATCAAAATTATACTAATTTAGAATTTTCAAGCTTCTTTAATTCACTCTATCTCTTGATATAGAATAAAAAATCATTTCCGCTTGAAAGTCTTTTAATTCGCTCTATCTCTTGATGTAAAATAAAAAATCATTTCCGCTTGAAAGTCTTTTAATTCGCTCTATCTCTTGATGTAAAATAAAAAATCATTTCCATTTAAAAGTCTTTTAATTCGCTCTATCTCTTGATTTAAAACAAAAAATCATTTCCATTTAAAAGTCTTTTAATTCGCTCTATCTTTTGATATAAAATAAAAAATCATTTCCATTTAAAAGTCTTTTAATTCGCTCTATCTTTTGATATAAAATAAAAAATCATTTCCATTTAAAAGTCTTTTAATTCGCTCTATCTTTTGATATAAAATAAAAAATCATTTCCATTCAAAGGTTTTAGCCGAAACTGGATAACATGAATATTATTAGTACTTGATGCTATCCGGCTAGCTTCAATCTCCTCATCTTCACCAGCCATGCGCCGCTGCTACCCGTGCATTTTAAAGAGGATATAATTTCGATTCGTTTTCATTTTGCGCGGCGTAATAGCTCAAGAAACTCGCGTTAAGATTTCCTTTTAATTGCGCAACTCGTATGTCGGCGTTACGAGTTTACCTAAAAGCTAAAATAAATAACTAAACGAAACTCGACTCGGCCTTTCGCCGCAAAATACGCATTCTCGTAATGTAAACTCGAGCGATCGTCTTCGATCGTGATGAAACAAAACCGTACTCGCGGATGCGTAAAAGTCTAAAAGGTAAATTGTGTCAAAAAGTTTCGAAACGATTTACAAACCGGAACGTGGAATCTACGTTACGACGGCAACTAAGTTCGGTGATGAGCGCGGGCCAGCGCGTAGCTAAGGTTGCTCCATCAGTTTTTATCTTTGCGGAACTATCTCTAGCGAAAAGCCTACTTTCGCGTAAGGTCATTTCCACGCAATTATAATTATTTAAAAGGAAAATATTTACCGTAGTTTTCAAAATGCTGACGAAATAATCTAAAGCGCGTGAAGCGGCGGTAACGAGCCTGCAACCTTCGTACGAATCGGCGAGATCTTGAACGCTATGCGTTTAGCCAATGAGTGAACGAGTCGAATATTATCGAGCGCGAACAACCACGCCATCGAAGTATGAGAGTACACACGACTCCTAATTTGCACAATACCAACGATTCGTTTGAGCCGGGAATATTCGTTACGCAATGGCAAAGTTTTAAGCTATACGTCCGAAGTAACTCGATAGCTTTTCATAGCTAATGAGCGAGCTGGACGAATAACCGGCAGCGCGATTGACCGCTCTTTCAAATATTGAGAGAGCGAACGAATCCTAATTTACATGGTACGCATGAATGTTTCGTTGCAGCGCGATTAACCGCTCTTTCAGATGTTGAGAGAGCAAACGAATCCTAATTTACACGTGTATATAGTAGACGTACTACGATTGTTTCGTTAGGAGTTGAAGCTACTCGCGCGGCGGTCGAACGCGAGCGTACTCGTTTGGAGGCTATTACACCATTTCTAAAGCATCGCTTTATTTGGTTCGACGTGAACATCTTTTTAACACACCTGTTCGCGTAAGTAAAAGCTTTCTATGTAGGGCTGTTTTCTTTCGAACTCGTAGATGAGAAGAACAAGCCAAAGAACGGCGCTTTCTACTCACCTGTCTTTACACGCGTAGACATTAGATAGCCGGTAAACTAATAAGATCTACGATAGCGCGTCACTTTATGTCGAGAAAAAGTAACAAACTTCCTTTAAAAGAGATTTCTTCGGATTAAAAGTGAGAATATGTTATTTTTATGTTGAGATCGGACGCTGCAACAGTTTTCGTTATACACGAGTAGAGTACATCCTTCGACTACAAAAAGTGTCGCGCTTTAATTGATCACGCTTGCCAGAAGGGTTTTGACGCGGAAATGCAGCAGCAAAGTTATATATACTGTTACACACTACACGTACGTAGTACATAGTATATGTATATATATAACGCATACGTAGTACATGTTCATGTACATGAACATGTACATGTACATGTACATGTACATGTACATGTACATGTAGATGAAGATAGCGCGAAGATCGCGATGAAGATAGCAAGATGTAAAAATAAATAAAAAGTCTACAGCACCCGGTATTCCCAGGCGGTCACCCATCCAAGTACTAACCGGGCTCGACGTTGCTTAGCTTCAGTGATCGGACGAGAACTGGCGTTTTCAACGTGATATGGCCGTAGACACTTCGAGACACGCTATTAACGCAGAGTTATAATAATGCTCACCAAGCCGTGACTATATTGTCCAATGGGCGTTCGCTGATTATTGCCACGTTTCTCATTAGCGTCTGTTGAAGCTTACTAAATGTCTACGGCCATATCACGTTGAAAACGCCAGTTCTCGTCCGATCACTGAAGCTAAGCAACGTCGAGCCCGGTTAGTACTTGGATGGGTGACCGCCTGGGAATACCGGGTGCTGTAGACCTTTAGTTTTTATCAAAATTATACTAATTTAGAATTTTCAAGCTTCTTTAATTCACTCTATCTCTTGATATAGAATAAAAAATCATTTCCGCTTGAAAGTCTTTTAATTCGCTCTATCTCTTGATGTAAAATAAAAAATCATTTCCGCTTGAAAGTCTTTTAATTCGCTCTATCTCTTGATGTAAAATAAAAAATCATTTCCATTTAAAAGTCTTTTAATTCGCTCTATCTCTTGATTTAAAACAAAAAATCATTTCCATTTAAAAGTCTTTTAATTCGCTCTATCTTTTGATATAAAATAAAAAATCATTTCCATTTAAAAGTCTTTTAATTCGCTCTATCTTTTGATATAAAATAAAAAATCATTTCCATTTAAAAGTCTTTTAATTCGCTCTATCTTTTGATATAAAATAAAAAATCATTTCCATTCAAAGGTTTTAGCCGAAACTGGATAATATGAATATTATTAGTACTTGATGCTATCCGGCTAGCTTCAATCTCCTCATCTTCACCAGCCATGCGCCGCTGCTACCCGTGCATTTTAAAGAGGATATAATTTCGATTCGTTTTCATTTTGCGCGGCGTAATAGCTCAAGAAACTCGCGTTAAGATTTCCTTTTAATTGCGCAACTCGTATGTCGGCGTTACGAGTTTACCTAAAAGCTAAAATAAATAACTAAACGAAACTCGACTCGGCCTTTCGCCGCAAAATACGCATTCTCGTAATGTAAACTCGAGCGATCGTCTTCGATCGTGATGAAACAAAACCGTACTCGCGGATGCGTAAAAGTCTAAAAGGTAAATTGTGTCAAAAAGTTTCGAAACGATTTACAAACCGGAACGTGGAATCTACGTTACGACGGCAACTAAGTTCGGTGATGAGCGCGGGCCAGCGCGTAGCTAAGGTTGCTCCATCAGTTTTTATCTTTGCGGAACTATCTCTAGCGAAAAGCCTACTTTCGCGTAAGGTCATTTCCACGCAATTATAATTATTTAAAAGGAAAATATTTACCGTAGTTTTCAAAATGCTGACGAAATAATCTAAAGCGCGTGAAGCGGCGGTAACGAGCCTGCAACCTTCGTACGAATCGGCGAGATCTTGAACGCTATGCGTTTAGCCAATGAGTGAACGAGTCGAATATTATCGAGCGCGAACAACCACGCCATCGAAGTATGAGAGTACACACGACTCCTAATTTGCACAATATCAACGATTCGTTTGAGCCGGGAATATTCGTTACGCAATGGCAAAGTTTTAAGCTATACGTTCGAAGTAACTCGATAGCTTTTCATAGCTAATGAGCGAGCTGGACGAATAACCGGCAGCGCGATTGACCGCTCTTTCAAATATTGAGAGAGCGAACGAATCCTAATTTACATGGTACGCATGAATGTTTCGTTGCAGCGCGATTAACCGCTCTTTCAGATGTTGAGAGAGCAAACGAATCCTAATTTACACGTGTATATAGTAGACGTACTACGATTGTTTCGTTAGGAGTTGAAGCTACTCGCGCGGCGGTCGAACGCGAGCGTACTCGTTTGGAGGCTATTACACCATTTCTAAAGCATCGCTTTATTTGGTTCGACGTGAACATCTTTTTAACACACCTGTTCGCGTAAGTAAAAGCTTTCTATGTAGGGCTGTTTTCTTTCGAACTCGTAGATGAGAAGAACAAGCCAAAGAACGGCGCTTTCTACTCTCCTGTCTTTACACGCGTAGACATTAGATAGCCGGTAAACTAATAAGATCTACGATAGCGCGTCACTTTATGTCGAGAAAAAGTAACAAACTTCCTTTAAAAGAGATTTCTTCGGATTAAAAGTGAGAATATGTTATTTTTATGTTGAGATCGGACGCTGCAACAGTTTTCGTTATACACGAGTAGAGTACATCCTTCGACTACAAAAAGTGTCGCGCTTTAATTGATCACGCTTGCCAGAAGGGTTTTGACGCGGAAATGCAGCAGCAAAGTTATATATACTGTTACACACTACACGTACGTAGTACATAGTACATAGTACATAGTATATGTATATATATAACGCATACGTAGTACATGTTCATGTACATGAACATGTACATGTACATGTACATGTAGATGAAGATAGCGCGAAGATCGCGATGAAGATAGCAAGATGTAAAAATAAATAAAAAGTCTACAGCACCCGGTATTCCCAGGCGGTCACCCATCCAAGTACTAACCGGGCTCGACGTTGCTTAGCTTCAGTGATCGGACGAGAACTGGCGTTTTCAACGTGATATGGCCGTAGACACTGATGCGCTCTTCGAGACACGCTATTAACGCAGAGTTATAATAATGCTCACCAAGCCGTGACTATATTGTCCAATGGGCGTTCGCTGATTATTGCCACGTTTCTCATTAGCGTCTGTTGAAGCTTACTAAATGTCTACGGCCATATCACGTTGAAAACGCCAGTTCTCGTCCGATCACTGAAGCTAAGCAACGTCGAGCCCGGTTAGTACTTGGATGGGTGACTGCCTGGGAATACCGGGTGCTGTAGACCTTTAGTTTTTATCAAAATTATACTAATTTAGAATTTTCAAGCTTCTTTAATTCACTCTATCTCTTGATATAGAATAAAAAATCATTTCCGCTTGAAAGTCTTTTAATTCGCTCTATCTCTTGATGTAAAATAAAAAATCATTTCCGCTTGAAAGTCTTTTAATTCGCCCTATCTCTTGATGTAAAATAAAAAATCATTTCCATTTAAAAGTCTTTTAATTCGCTCTATCTCTTGATTTAAAACAAAAAATCATTTCCATTTAAAAGTCTTTTAATTCGCTCTATCTTTTGATATAAAATAAAAAATCATTTCCATTTAAAAGTCTTTTAATTCGCTCTATCTTTTGATATAAAATAAAAAATCATTTCCATTTAAAAGTCTTTTAATTCGCTCTATCTTTTGATATAAAATAAAAAATCATTTCCATTCAAAGGTTTTAGCCGAAACTGGATAATATGAATATTATTAGTACTTGATGCTATCCGGCTAGCTTCAATCTCCTCATCTTCACCAGCCATGCGCCGCTGCTACCCGTGCATTTTAAAGAGGATATAATTTCGATTCGTTTTCATTTTGCGCGGCGTAATAGCTCAAGAAACTCGCGTTAAGATTTCCTTTTAATTGCGCAACTCGTATGTCGGCGTTACGAGTTTACCTAAAAGCTAAAATAAATAACTAAACGAAACTCGACTCGGCCTTTCGCCGCAAAATACGCATTCTCGTAATGTAAACTCGAGCGATCGTCTTCGATCGTGATGAAACAAAACCGTACTCGCGGATGCGTAAAAGTCTAAAAGGTAAATTGTGTCAAAAAGTTTCGAAACGATTTACAAACCGGAACGTGGAATCTACGTTACGACGGCAACTAAGTTCGGTGATGAGCGCGGGCCAGCGCGTAGCTAAGGTTGCTCCATCAGTTTTTATCTTTGCGGAACTATCTCTAGCGAAAAGCCTACTTTCGCGTAAGGTCATTTCCACGCAATTATAATTATTTAAAAGGAAAATATTTACCGTAGTTTTCAAAATGCTGACGAAATAATCTAAAGCGCGTGAAGCGGCGGTAACGAGCCTGCAACCTTCGTACGAATCGGCGAGATCTTGAACGCTATGCGTTTAGCCAATGAGTGAACGAGTCGAATATTATCGAGCGCGAACAACCACGCCATCGAAGTATGAGAGTACACACGACTCCTAATTTGCACAATATCAACGATTCGTTTGAGCCGGGAATATTCGTTACGCAATGGCAAAGTTTTAAGCTATACGTTCGAAGTAACTCGATAGCTTTTCATAGCTAATGAGCGAGCTGGACGAATAACCGGCAGCGCGATTGACCGCTCTTTCAAATATTGAGAGAGCGAACGAATCCTAATTTACATGGTACGCATGAATGTTTCGTTGCAGCGCGATTAACCGCTCTTTCAGATGTTGAGAGAGCAAACGAATCCTAATTTACACGTGTATATAGTAGACGTACTACGATTGTTTCGTTAGGAGTTGAAGCTACTCGCGCGGCGGTCGAACGCGAGCGTACTCGTTTGGAGGCTATTACACCATTTCTAAAGCATCGCTTTATTTGGTTCGACGTGAACATCTTTTTAACACACCTGTTCGCGTAAGTAAAAGCTTTCTATGTAGGGCTGTTTTCTTTCGAACTCGTAGATGAGAAGAACAAGCCAAAGAACGGCGCTTTCTACTCACCTGTCTTTACACGCGTAGACATTAGATAGCCGGTAAACTAATAAGATCTACGATAGCGCGTCACTTTATGTCGAGAAAAAGTAACAAACTTCCTTTAAAAGAGATTTCTTCGGATTAAAAGTGAGAATATGTTATTTTTATGTTGAGATCGGACGCTGCAACAGTTTTCGTTATACACGAGTAGAGTACATCCTTCGACTACAAAAAGTGTCGCGCTTTAATTGATCACGCTTGCCAGAAGGGTTTTGACGCGGAAATGCAGCAGCAAAGTTATATATACTGTTACACACTACACGTACGTAGTACATAGTACATAGTACATAGTATATGTATATATATAACGCATACGTAGTACATGTTCATGTACATGAACATGTACATGTACATGTACATGTACATGTACATGTAGATGAAGATAGCGCGAAGATCGCGATGAAGATAGCAAGATGTAAAAATAAATAAAAAGTCTACAGCACCCGGTATTCCCAGGCGGTCACCCATCCAAGTACTAACCGGGCTCGACGTTGCTTAGCTTCAGTGATCGGACGAGAACTGGCGTTTTCAACGTGATATGGCCGTAGACACTGATGCGCTCTTCGAGACACGCTATTAACGCAGAGTTATAATAATGCTCACCAAGCCGTGACTATATTGTCCAATGGGCGTTCGCTGATTATTGCCACGTTTCTCATTAGCGTCTGTTGAAGCTTACTAAATGTCTACGGCCATATCACGTTGAAAACGCCAGTTCTCGTCCGATCACTGAAGCTAAGCAACGTCGAGCCCGGTTAGTACTTGGATGGGTGACCGCCTGGGAATACCGGGTGCTGTAGACCTTTAGTTTTTATCAAAATTATACTAATTTAGAATTTTCAAGCTTCTTTAATTCACTCTATCTCTTGATATAGAATAAAAAATCATTTCCGCTTGAAAGTCTTTTAATTCGCTCTATCTCTTGATGTAAAATAAAAAATCATTTCCGCTTGAAAGTCTTTTAATTCGCTCTATCTCTTGATGTAAAATAAAAAATCATTTCCATTTAAAAGTCTTTTAATTCGCTCTATCTCTTGATTTAAAACAAAAAATCATTTCCATTTAAAAGTCTTTTAATTCGCTCTATCTTTTGATATAAAATAAAAAATCATTTCCATTTAAAAGTCTTTTAATTCGCTCTATCTTTTGATATAAAATAAAAAATCATTTCCATTCAAAGGTTTTAGCCGAAACTGGATAATATGAATATTATTAGTACTTGATGCTATCCGGCTAGCTTCAATCTCCTCATCTTCACCAGCCATGCGCCGCTGCTACCCGTGTATTTTAAAGAGGATATAATTTCGATTCGTTTTCATTTTGCGCGGCGTAATAGCTCAAGAAACTCGCGTTAAGATTTCCTTTTAATTGTGCAACTCGTATGTCGGCGTTACGAGTTTACCTAAAAGCTAAAATAAATAACTAAACGAAACTCGACTCGGCCTTTCGCCGCAAAATACGCATTCTCGTAATGTAAACTCGAGCGATCGTCTTCGATCGTGATGAAACAAAACCGTACTCGCGGATGCGTAAAAGTCTAAAAGGTAAATTGTGTCAAAAAGTTTCGAAACGAATTACAAACCGGAACGTGGAATCTACGTTACGACGGCAACTAAGTTCGGTGATGAGCGCGGGCCAGCGCGTAGCTAAGGTTGCTCCATCAGTTTTTATCTTTGCGGAATTATCTCTAGCGAAAAGCCTACTTTCGCGTAAGGTCATTTCCACGCGATTATAATTATTTAAAAGGAAAATATTTACCGTAGTTTTCAAAATGCTGACGAAATAATCTAAAGCGCGTGAAGCGGCGGTAACGAGCCTGCAACCTTCGTACGAATCGGCGAGATCTTGAACGCTATGCGTTTAGCCAATGAGTGAACGAGTCGAATATTATCGAGCGCGAACAACCACGCCGTCGAAGTATGAGAGTACACACGACTCCTAATTTGCACAATATCAACGATTCGTTTGAGCCGGGAATATTCGTTACGCAATGGCAAAGTTTTAAGCTATGCGTTCGAAGTAACTCGATAGCTTTTCATAGCTAATGAGCGAGCTGGACGAATAACCGGCAGCGCGATTGACCGCTCTTTCAAATATTGAGAGAGCGAACGAATCCTAGTTTACATGGTACGCATGAATGTTTCGTTGCAGCGCGATTAACCGCTCTTTCAGATGTTAAGAGAGCAAACGAATCCTAATTTACACGTGTATATAGTAGACGTACTACGATTGTTTCGTTAGGAGTTGAAGCTACTCGCGCGGCGGTCGAACGCGAGCGTACTCGTTTGGAGGCTATTACACCATTTCTAAAGCATCGCTTTATTTGGTTCGACGTGAACATCTTTTTAACACACCTGTTCGCGTAAGTAAAAGCTTTCTATGTAGGGCTGTTTTCTTTCGAACTCGTAGATGAGAAGAACAAGCCAAAGAACGGCGCTTTCTACTCACCTGTCTTTACACGCGTAGACATTAGATAGCCGGTAAACTAATAAGATCTACGATAGCGCGTCACTTTATGTCGAGAAAAAGTAACAAACTTCCTTTAAAAGAGATTTCTTCGGATTAAAAGTGAGAATATGTTATTTTTATGTTGAGATCGGACGCTGCAACAGTTTTCGTTATACACGAGTAGAGTACATCCTTCGACTACAAAAAGTGTCGCGCTTTAATTGATCACGCTTGCCAGAAGGGTTTTGACGCGGAAATGCAGCAGCAAAGTTATATATACTGTTACACACTACACGTACGTAGTACATAGTACATAGTACATAGTATATGTATATATATAACGCATACGTAGTACATGTTCATGTACATGAACATGTACATGTACATGTACATGTACATGTAGATGAAGATAGCGCGAAGATCGCGATGAAGATAGCAAGATGTAAAAATAAATAAAAAGTCTACAGCACCCGGTATTCCCAGGCGGTCACCCATCCAAGTACTAACCGGGCTCGACGTTGCTTAGCTTCAGTGATCGGACGAGAACTGGCGTTTTCAACGTGATATGGCCGTAGACACTGATGCGCTCTTCGAGACACGCTATTAACGCAGAGTTATAATAATGCTCACCAAGCCGTGACTATATTGTCCAATGGGCGTTCGCTGATTATTGCCACGTTTCTCATTAGCGTCTGTTGAAGCTTACTAAATGTCTACGGCCATATCACGTTGAAAACGCCAGTTCTCGTCCGATCACTGAAGCTAAGCAACGTCGAGCCCGGTTAGTACTTGGATGGGTGACCGCCTGGGAATACCGGGTGCTGTAGACCTTTAGTTTTTATCAAAATTATACTAATTTAGAATTTTCAAGCTTCTTTAATTCACTCTATCTCTTGATATAGAATAAAAAATCATTTCCGCTTGAAAGTCTTTTAATTCGCTCTATCTCTTGATGTAAAATAAAAAATCATTTCCGCTTGAAAGTCTTTTAATTCGCTCTATCTCTTGATGTAAAATAAAAAATCATTTCCATTTAAAAGTCTTTTAATTCGCTCTATCTCTTGATTTAAAACAAAAAATCATTTCCATTTAAAAGTCTTTTAATTCGCTCTATCTTTTGATATAAAATAAAAAATCATTTCCATTTAAAAGTCTTTTAATTCGCTCTATCTTTTGATATAAAATAAAAAATCATTTCCATTCAAAGGTTTTAGCCGAAACTGGATAATATGAATATTATTAGTACTTGATGCTATCCGGCTAGCTTCAATCTCCTCATCTTCACCAGCCATGCGCCGCTGCTACCCGTGTATTTTAAAGAGGATATAATTTCGATTCGTTTTCATTTTGCGCGGCGTAATAGCTCAAGAAACTCGCGTTAAGATTTCCTTTTAATTGCGCAACTCGTATGTCGGCGTTACGAGTTTACCTAAAAGCTAAAATAAATAACTAAACGAAACTCGACTCGGCCTTTCGCCGCAAAATACGCATTCTCGTAATGTAAACTCGAGCGATCGTCTTCGATCGTGATGAAACAAAACCGTACTCGCGGATGCGTAAAAGTCTAAAAGGTAAATTGTGTCAAAAAGTTTCGAAACGAATTACAAACCGGAACGTGGAATCTACGTTACGACGGCAACTAAGTTCGGTGATGAGCGCGGGCCAGCGCGTAGCTAAGGTTGCTCCATCAGTTTTTATCTTTGCGGAATTATCTCTAGCGAAAAGCCTACTTTCGCGTAAGGTCATTTCCACGCGATTATAATTATTTAAAAGGAAAATATTTACCGTAGTTTTCAAAATGCTGACGAAATAATCTAAAGCGCGTGAAGCGGCGGTAACGAGCCTGCAACCTTCGTACGAATCGGCGAGATCTTGAGCGCTATGCGTTTAGCCAATGAGTGAACGAGTCGAATATTATCGAGCGCGAACAACCACGCCGTCGAAGTATGAGAGTACACACGACTCCTAATTTGCACAATATCAACGATTCGTTTGAGCCGGGAATATTCGTTACGCAATGGCAAAGTTTTAAGCTATGCGTTCGAAGTAACTCGATAGCTTTTCATAGCTAATGAGCGAGCTGGACGAATAACCGGCAGCGCGATTGACCGCTCTTTCAAATATTGAGAGAGCGAACGAATCCTAGTTTACATGGTACGCATGAATGTTTCGTTGCAGCGCGATTAACCGCTCTTTCAGATGTTAAGAGAGCAAACGAATCCTAATTTACACGTGTATATAGTAGACGTACTACGATTGTTTCGTTAGGAGTTGAAGCTACTCGCGCGGCGGTCGAACGCGAGCGTACTCGTTTGGAGGCTATTACACCATTTCTAAAGCATCGCTTTATTTGGTTCGACGTGAACATCTTTTTAACACACCTGTTCGCGTAAGTAAAAGCTTTCTATGTAGGGCTGTTTTCTTTCGAACTCGTAGATGAGAAGAACAAGCCAAAGAACGGCGCTTTCTACTCACCTGTCTTTACACGCGTAGACATTAGATAGCCGGTAAACTAATAAGATCTACGATAGCGCGTCACTTTAGGTCGAGAAAAAGTAACAAACTTCCTTTAAAAGAGATTTCTTCGGATTAAAAGTGAGAATATGTTATTTTTATGTTGAGATCGGACGCTGCAACAGTTTTCGTTATACACGAGTAGAGTACATCCTTCGACTACAAAAAGTGTCGCGCTTTAATTGATCACGCTTGCCAGAAGGGTTTTGACGCGGAAATGCAGCAGCAAAGTTATATATACTGTTACACACTACACGTACGTAGTACATAGTACATAGTACATAGTACATAGTATATGTATATATATAACGCATACGTAGTACATGTTCATGTACATGAACATGTACATGTACATGTACATGTAGATGAAGATAGCGCGAAGATCGCGATGAAGATAGCAAGATGTAAAAATAAATAAAAAGTCTACAGCACCCGGTATTCCCAGGCGGTCACCCATCCAAGTACTAACCGGGCTCGACGTTGCTTAGCTTCAGTGATCGGACGAGAACTGGCGTTTTCAACGTGATATGGCCGTAGACACTGATGCGCTCTTCGAGACACGCTATTAACGCAGAGTTATAATAATGCTCACCAAGCCGTGACTATATTGTCCAATGGGCGTTCGCTGATTATTGCCACGTTTCTCATTAGCGTCTGTTGAAGCTTACTAAATGTCTACGGCCATATCACGTTGAAAACGCCAGTTCTCGTCCGATCACTGAAGCTAAGCAACGTCGAGCCCGGTTAGTACTTGGATGGGTGACCGCCTGGGAATACCGGGTGCTGTAGACCTTTAGTTTTTATCAAAATTATACTAATTTAGAATTTTCAAGCTTCTTTAATTCACTCTATCTCTTGATATAGAATAAAAAATCATTTCCGCTTGAAAGTCTTTTAATTCGCTCTATCTCTTGATGTAAAATAAAAAATCATTTCCGCTTGAAAGTCTTTTAATTCGCTCTATCTCTTGATGTAAAATAAAAAATCATTTCCATTTAAAAGTCTTTTAATTCGCTCTATCTCTTGATTTAAAACAAAAAATCATTTCCATTTAAAAGTCTTTTAATTCGCTCTATCTTTTGATATAAAATAAAAAATCATTTCCATTTAAAAGTCTTTTAATTCGCTCTATCTTTTGATATAAAATAAAAAATCATTTCCATTCAAAGGTTTTAGCCGAAACTGGATAATATGAATATTATTAGTACTTGATGCTATCCGGCTAGCTTCAATCTCCTCATCTTCACCAGCCATGCGCCGCTGCTACCCGTGTATTTTAAAGAGGATATAATTTCGATTCGTTTTCATTTTGCGCGGCGTAATAGCTCAAGAAACTCGCGTTAAGATTTCCTTTTAATTGCGCAACTCGTATGTCGGCGTTACGAGTTTACCTAAAAGCTAAAATAAATAACTAAACGAAACTCGACTCGGCCTTTCGCCGCAAAATACGCATTCTCGTAATGTAAACTCGAGCGATCGTCTTCGATCGTGATGAAACAAAACCGTACTCGCGGATGCGTAAAAGTCTAAAAGGTAAATTGTGTCAAAAAGTTTCGAAACGAATTACAAACCGGAACGTGGAATCTACGTTACGACGGCAACTAAGTTCGGTGATGAGCGCGGGCCAGCGCGTAGCTAAGGTTGCTCCATCAGTTTTTATCTTTGCGGAATTATCTCTAGCGAAAAGCCTACTTTCGCGTAAGGTCATTTCCACGCGATTATAATTATTTAAAAGGAAAATATTTACCGTAGTTTTCAAAATGCTGACGAAATAATCTAAAGCGCGTGAAGCGGCGGTAACGAGCCTGCAACCTTCGTACGAATCGGCGAGATCTTGAACGCTATGCGTTTAGCCAATGAGTGAACGAGTCGAATATTATCGAGCGCGAACAACCACGCCGTCGAAGTATGAGAGTACACACGACTCCTAATTTGCACAATATCAACGATTCGTTTGAGCCGGGAATATTCGTTACGCAATGGCAAAGTTTTAAGCTATGCGTTCGAAGTAACTCGATAGCTTTTCATAGCTAATGAGCGAGCTGGACGAATAACCGGCAGCGCGATTGACCGCTCTTTCAAATATTGAGAGAGCGAACGAATCCTAGTTTACATGGTACGCATGAATGTTTCGTTGCAGCGCGATTAACCGCTCTTTCAGATGTTGAGAGAGCAAACGAATCCTAATTTACACGTGTATATAGTAGACGTACTACGATTGTTTCGTTAGGAGTTGAAGCTACTCGCGCGGCGGTCGAACGCGAGCGTACTCGTTTGGAGGCTATTACACCATTTCTAAAGCATCGCTTTATTTGGTTCGACGTGAACATCTTTTTAACACACCTGTTCGCGTAAGTAAAAGTTTTCTATGTAGGGCTGTTTTCTTTCGAACTCGTAGATGAGAAGAACAAGCCAAAGAACGGCGCTTACTACTCACCTGTCTTTACACGCGTAGACATTAGATAGCCGGTAAACTAATAAGATCTACGATAGCGCGTCACTTTATGTCGAGAAAAAGTAACAAACTTCCTTTAAAAGAGATTTCTTCGGATTAAAAGTGAGAATATGTTATTTTTATGTTGAGATCGGACGCTGCAACAGTTTTCGTTATACACGAGTAGAGTACATCCTTCGACTACAAAAAGTGTCGCGCTTTAATTGATCACGCTTGCCAGAAGGGTTTTGACGCGGAAATGCAGCAGCAAAGTTATATATACTGTTACACACTACACGTACGTAGTACATAGTACATAGTACATCGTATATGTATATATATATATAACGCATACGTAGTACATGTTCATGTACATGAACATGTACATGAACATGTACTTCGTATGCGTTATATATCCAAGTACTAACCGGTCTCGACGTTGCTTAGCTTCAGCGATCGGACAAGAACTGGCGTTTTCAACGTGATATGGCCGTAGACACTGATGCGCTCTTCGAGACACGCTATTAACGCAGAGTTATAATAATGCTCACCAAGCCGTGACTATATTGTCTAATGAGCGTTCGCTGATTATTGCCACGTTTCTCATTAGCGTCTGTTGAAGCTTACTAAATGTCTACGGCCATATCACGTTGAAAACGCCAGTTCTCGTCCGATCACTGAAGCTAAGCAACGTCGAGCCCGGTTAGTACTTGGATGGGTGACCGCCTGGGAATACCGGGTGCTGTAGACCTTTAGTTTTTATCAAAATTATACTAATTTAGAATTTTCAAGCTTCTTTAATTCACTCTATCTCTTGATATAGAATAAAATATCATTTCCGCTTGAAAGTCTTTTAATTCGCTCTATCTCTTGATGTAAAATAA